>NC_057802.1:123711571-123876462 GCF_018294505.1 Triticum aestivum | reverse complement strand
AGTGGTGGTGTAGAGGCCCGGTCGGCGTTGCGGGTGCCGAATACCACGGCAGGGCGGCTGGCCCAGTCGCGGCGGCCGGCGGCAAGGGCGGCGGCGGCCCGTAGGGGCCGGCTAGGTATAGCTGTATCCCCTGGACGGCGGTGACGAGATCGTTGAGGACCCCGGTGATCTCCTCCGGAGTGTAGGCGGCGGCCGATGGTGCGGTGGAGGGCGCCGTCATCTGGGTGGTGGCGGCGCCGGAGGATGCGACCAGCGGCGCGGACGGGAAGGGCAGCGACGCGGTGGAGAGGGCCAGCGGCGCGGTGGTGACGGTCGGCAGCGGAAGCGACGGGATGGGCGGCGGCGAAGACATGATCGGAACTGAGCTACCTGATACCAAGGTGTTAGGAGTTAGGGTTCTGCCGGTTCTAGGGCGGAGATTGTAGGGGAAGGATGGAGGAAGACGAGGACGAGAGCGCGGCGGCCGGCGGCTGGGCGCCGTCCTTGCGTGGTGGAGAAGAGGCGGCGGTGGCGCAAGAGGCGGCTAGGGTTAGGTCTCCCGGCTCCCTAAGGGAAGCCGAGCAAATAATGATTGCTTCTTGCTTGATTAGATTGATACATCTCCTCTCCTTATATAAAAAGGTTTACTTGACTCCTAAACAAACGACCCTAATAATGATAAGATAATTGGGCTAAACCCCTAATAACAATAAGATAACTTGGACCACGGGCTAAGCCCCTAATATGCCGGTCATAACACCCTCCGTCCCACAATATAAGATGTTTTTACAAGCTATGTTAACTTGCCAAAACGTCTTATATTACGGGACTGAAGGGGTAGATCATAAATTTGGTAATCATCATAGCCTAGTCAAGCATGGGATATAACATATACACTTTTTGTTGCAGCTTAAAGATTACGGTGGCTGTCGCAAAATAGGTAATTTTTAGCAAATGGCACATGGATCAGGAAAAATCAATATAAACCCTATTTATTGGCCTAATAACTCCGGTCTCTACCATAGCAATGTTTTTTAGAGTAGCAGAGTAGTAACCAACAAAAATACAGAAGTTTTAAATAGCAGGCTATAGCGGAGGGGCATCACGCTAAACGGTATCCTGTACAATTTAGCGGCGCTATAACTTATTTTCAGGCTGCTGCTATTTGCCATAGCCGCTATTTTAAACTTTGAAAATACCTAGTCCTATCCTTGTACATGCAGTCTTTGCTGCCCTGTATCATGAAAGCTAGGGAGAATGCTGGAGACAGATGACAAGTTTGAACTTTGGAAGGAACATTCTAATTTATCTTATAAGCTCAAACATGGTTTTTCTTGGTGAAACTTCATCTCTTTGGTCGCAAAGAAATTTGCTATATAAGCTGATGAGTATGCAGTATTTATCAAACAGCAAGAACCACACTAGTAAGCAAAACTAGCAGGAATCCTTCAACTTCTGGGTTTTCCTTGCTGTCCATGAACCAGTAAAGATTTTCTGATCACACCAAAAGTTCATTTTTGAGAGTCCAGATTTTGGTCTCATGGATCTAAGCAGCAGATTGCTTCACGTATGCATTTAGAATATGTGCATGTGGTGGAGAGTCTAAAACCATTCTATTGATGATATTTCGTGGTAGTATCCATCCAAAATAAAGACGACATGCCTCTATTAAGGATCTGCTCCAAACATGTCCACTCCCGGACAACGTGAAGCTGCGAACCTGGCAAACAATAGACCTTAAACTACAGATCAGTACCGGAAAGATGGCATTATTTCAGATGATAGATTCCAATTCTCTATCAATACCTACATTATTGAGTGAGAGCATATCGAAAATCACCTGCATTAATATTTCCATCAGTTATTTTCAGAAGCTATATTCTCCTAATGTGACACTATGCCGGCTACACCACCTCTTTGTCTACTTGCACTTTAACCTCCCAAGGAAGCTATATATACCTCTGTCCATCCATAAGACTCTACACTTCAACAGCTCAACTCAAGCACAAATACAACAGCCACATTGGCGTTATCTGAGGCTCTCCGTGCAGTCCCTAGAGCTACTGTGTGAAGACAACTCTGCCAAGCCACAGTTAAAAACCTCCTGGGCTGTCACTTTCAACCTCAACACCAAACAAAATGATGACCCAGAAAGTAAGATGGCTGAAAACATAACAACACAAGTAGCCGGGCCACTGCAACCTGAATCCTACCATGAGATGATGAAACGGCAGCAGAGGAGGCTGCATTCATGGCCTTCTCGGGAGGGGATGATTTTGAAGATGATGAAAATGACGTTTCTGATTGATTCCGAGGATGCGTGCACCTGAAAGTACCACAGCGCTGTCGCTTGCGACTTTCGCATCGCTACTGATTGAATTCGTTGCTAGGCTTGATCATTTGGTTGAAGCTGTTGAGAAGCTCTCCCAGATGGCCAGGTTCAAGCAGCAGACTGGAACCCAACCATTCAGTGCCACAAACAAATTAATGATTAGCAAACCTACAGGTTATAGAACAAAGTGTTCACTCATCTACCACAGTACCTATTGACCTAAAAGTGTTTTTACTCTTTCATATAGGAGTACTAGAAAGGGGAAAGGTGTGTTTAGTTACTATTGTTCGTCAGTGGATCTAGCAAATGTAAGAGAATACACTCATGATCTATTCTAGATAGCTTGAAAAACGTTCTTATATTATAGGATGGAGGGAGTATCCAGTACTGATTAATATTATATGAATAGTCAGCATCATTTATTTCTCGGTAGTCACTAGTAGTGAAATGAAGTGGGGCTTTAACATACATACTTCCTCCGTTCCTAAATATAAGTTTTTCAAGAGATTTCAACAAGTGACTACATACGGAGCAAAATAAATAAATGTATACTCTAAGATATGTCTACATACATCCGTATGTTGTAGTCCATTTGAAATGTCTAAAAAGACTTATATTTAGGAACGGAGGGAGTACATCTGACGGTGGTCAGAATTATGCTGCCGATCAATCAAACTGTATGGAATGAGTTTTTCACACTTCTTCTCTGTTAAAACTTGATTTCCTCTTGCTGATTGAGCTTATCATCACCAACTCACCAAGTGCATTTGCCTTTCAGCTAAACACAGTCGAAGCAAATTCGACACACTACCAGACTGCATAAATAATGTTAGGAATTAGCTCTGCTCGCTGTGCATCCTACATAGTGCGTACTATCAAATCCAGAACACTAGAACAGTGCATAGCATCGGCGTGCAAAAGTAACCTCCATCGTCCTATCTGCCCAGCGGCACCAATAAGCCCGGAGGAGATCCAACATTGACAGTGTTGGTTCGTGATACTGGACTCCACCTCCTCCCTCCCTCCCTCCCCGAGGCGCTCCCGCAGGCGCCCCCGGGAGGAACCCTAGCGCCGCCTCCCCCCGCCCCCCTCGCCCCGCCCTCCTCCCTCGCCACTTCGCCGGCCTAAGGCCGCGTGGCGCTGGCGGCGGCGGGGCTGCTCCCTCCCGCGCGCAGGTGGGGGCCGTCGCGGGGCGTCCCTCCTTTGCTCGGTGGTGGCGGCCGTCGGGCCGGCCCTGCCCCTGCTCCCTCCCCTCCCCTGGCGTTCTGGTGGCCGGCGGCGCCGCCTCCTTCCTCTCCAGCGCAGCCCGTGGGGTTCCGGCGCCCTGGATCGTGCTGGTGGCGGATCTGGCCCCCGGCCCAGATCAGGTCGTGTGGTGGTTGGCGGTGGCAGTGGTGGCCGGCGGCCGTATTTAGGTTGTGGCGCTGCAGCTGGGGTCCGTCTACTCCGGTGGGGTGGGGGGGCTCCGGCTGGACCTGGCCAGGGCGCGGTGGCGCTGGTGCTGTGGTGGTGGCGGTGCGTGTCCGCTTTGCCGACGTCTGGTGAGCGGGCGGCGCGGGTTGGGACAGCGGCCCTGCGTGGTTGTTGCTCTGGCTGTGGGCGGTGGCGGCGTGGTGGGTCGGCTCTCTTGGTGTGGAGGCTGCCATTCGTCGTGTCTGCATCATGGCAGCTCGGCGGGCCGGCTGGGACGGCGGCTGGCTTTTCGGCGTCGACTTGTCTGTAGGCGGCCCGTTTCGACCTTCGGTCCTCTCCTCGTCGTCTAGTTGCTACCTTCGTCGAAGGTTCGGCCCTCCCCCGACAATGGTCCATCGCTCGTCTCGCGCCCGGCAGCAGTACCAACCTCGTCTCGCGCCCGGCAGCAGGACCGGCCTTGTCTCGCGCCCGGCAGCAGGACTATGCTCGTCTCGTGCCCGGCAGCAGGACTATGCTCGTCTCGTGCCCGGCAGCAGGACCGAGCTCGTTTCGTGCCCGGTGCCCCGGACGGGTCGATGGAGGCCAGTTTTGGCCGACCTATTGGGTTTCGGCGTTGGGGGCAGCTCAGGGGTGCGAAAGGCGGCCCTTTCCGCCCGTATCTTTGGTTGGGGTTGCGGTGGGTCTCGAGCGAGGTGGTGTCAAGGTCTGGGATGCCGGGGTGGCGGCCCCTGGTGGTGGTTCCGCGGTGCTCATGGGCAGAGCCCGTGGTTAGGTGCTGCCCGGTGGCCATGGTCGTGTGGGCGACGTGGTCGCTGGGGTGTGGCGTCCGGTGGTGGTGAGTGTTGGCCGGGGTGAAAACCTGATCTATTCGCGGATGGACCGGCGGCGGCGAAGCTCGTTTCCTTCTTGAAGGCGTCGTCGCGGCTCTCATTGCCCGTCGTCTGATCCTCGGGTCGGGCGGTGGCGGCGCTCTGGTGTCGTAACCTTTCTGAAGGCGCCGCCTTGGAGCACATGGTTCGTCATAGGCGGCTTCATCTCTTCGCGGTGGCATGCTCACGGTTGAGGACTCCAGGTTCTCTTGTAGTACTAGGCTCAGCGCCTTTGTTCCTGCCTTGGGTGCGTGCGTGTGTTGTACTGGCGTGCGTTTGTATCTGAGTCGGTCGGTGCTTTATATATAAAGTGGGGCGAAAGCCTTTTTAGGTATAAGCCCGGAGGACACAGCCAGGGTCGTCCAATCCAAGCAAAGACAGATAACGGTAGCTACATCCTTCCTTGACCAGTCATTCAGTCAAGCAAACCTTAACCACCACGGCATGGCGCACGGAAGAAAACGCACGCCAGTAAAAACCAAACTAAGCAAACTACGATTAGGAGAATCGACACGAGCATAGAGTCGAGCACCTGGTGCGCATTCCGGACATGGCGGCAGGCGAACACGCACGGGGTCCCTCGCAGGACCGGATCGTCCCTCCTAGGGGTCGATCGAAGTGCTAATGCAGCAACAGTACCGTCTACGGCGACGGATGCTCACTCTCTCGACGACTCCGGCGAGCTCCTGGCAAAACTGACGACCGGCCAAGACAATGCTGGGGTGGAGCGTGGACGTGCCGCCGCCGCAGTTGCCCAGCGAGCCTTTGAACGTGGGCTGGCCCAAAACAGTGGGCCAGGCCTCTCCAGGAAAATGGCAGCCATTTGAGCCTACTTACCAACAACCCGTTCGAACTCTATCCACTCCCAACGGCCAAGAGCAAGCGGCTGGCAACCGCTCAGTCCGTCCCGCCCCGACCCCGCACCCGCCCCCGCCCCCGCAGGTCGCAGCCACCGCCGCGGCGCCATGGCCTCCGTCACCTCCTGCTCTTCCACCGTTTTCACCTCCTCCTCCTCCATACCCTACCGAACAAGGACGCCTCGTCCATCTCTCCGCCCGCCGCCGCGTCTCGCCGGCCTTCCGGGCCGACCGGTACAGCGCACACGATCCCTGAGCGGAGGACAGAGATAGATAGCTCCCCGCTGTACCGGAACACCTGACACGAAATCCCCTCCGATCGATGCAGGTGCTGAGGTGCCCAGCTAAACGCGACCCGGGCGAGCAGCCGCTGCTTGGAGCTCCTGTGGTTTCTGACGAGAGAGAGGCGCTGGAGCCGGCAGGCCGGGACAGTGGCGGGCTCGCGCCGTCCGATCCGTCGTGGGGGCTCGCGTTCGCGGCGGCGGCGGGGGTGCTCATGATCCAGGGGTCGCAGCAGGCGCTGGCCGGCACGCAATTCATGGGCCTGCAGCCGCCGGCGGACGTGCTGGGGGATCTCGGGGACATCAGTACAGGTTTTGCTTCAGTTAGGAGAACTGCCTCTGCCCTTTCAATTTGACGCTTCATCAGTTCCTTTTATTTCTTTTCATCAAGTAAATGCATGTCGCGTACATTTCTGATGCTCCGAAATTCAATTTCAGGCTTTTCTGCTGATTTTCTTTTCTGAGCTAGGAGACAGGACGTTTTTCATTGCGGTGAGTATATCCATGCATACAGTTTGATTATTTTGCCATGGTTAGAATTGACAGAGGCGCCTTCAAGACTTCGTATACAATACTTGCCTGCATTTTCTATTCCGCAAACTACACGTTGAAACCGGCAGACTGAACTAAATTTTGCATGCATACATCCAGTTCAAAATCCGGTTCGATCAAACCGCAAAACCAACTATGAACATTGAAAATCCCCTACCACTAGTAGTGCATTCTACTCCCTCCGCCCCATAATATAAGAGCGTTTTTTACACTACACTAGTGTTCAAAAACGCTCTTATATTATGGGACGGAGGGAGTAATTCACAAGTTATGTGGCTTCCTATTTACTTCTCACTCTGTGCTATACAAGTAATTCGATACCAATGTGTACACAAAAATGAGTCATTGATAAGTGCTGCAGTTTCATGTGTTTCAATAGGCACTTTTAGCAGCTAGAAATTCTGGAGGAGTCATTTTTCTGGGCACATTTGGAGCACTTGCGTAAGTACTACAGATATATTTTTCATGCTTTTTTCTATATGCTACGTTGCTTCCTCCCATACAGTTACATGCTTATGTGCTTCTACTTATAAATTTTATGTTATACAGGAATGTAAAGTTTGCCACAGTCAGTAAATTATAAAGTTCCGCTTTTACTTGAACATGTCAGACTTATAAACAAGGTTGATCTTCTTGGGTATTAACAGGGTAATGACAGTTATATCTGTAGTTCTTGGTCGAGCATTTCACTACGTTGATGGCGTCCTTCCATTCAGGTGATTGTACATGTTGTTGAAGTTTTAAAGAGGACCTTCTATCTGCCACCCTTAGTTGGCGACCTTCTGTTTGCTGCTCTTAGTGAATAACCTTCTAACTGCTATTCTTATCTGATGTGCCTCTTGGCATATGCAGTTTTGGCGGTACAGATTTCCCAATTGATGACATTCTTGCTGTGTGTCTCTTGGTAAGCAAAAAAAAAATCTCATATTATTGTTACATTTACAAAAATACAATGTGTTGAAATCATGATCTATGAGACTATGACATACTCAAATATGTACTTAGAAATCAGTTGTTCTGTAAACAAGTTTAAGTGTGTGCAGGGTTATTACTATTGCATTCCTTTTTGAGGTCTACAAACATCGTCATGCCTGACAAGCTTAATTGGATTTAGGTATACTATGGAGTTACGACATTACTTGATGCGGCTTCAGGTGATGGAGAAAAGATGAATGAGGAGCAAGAGGAGGTAGAATTTCAAATTTCAAATTCTTAGGTTTAGTCTACCATATCCTTAAATTTCAGGTCACAATATTCATGACATGGATCTTAGAGAAAAACACATTCATACCTTTTAATCAACTAAGACTTAACTGATGAATATACTGCTCTTCCAACTTTATATTTAATGTCTTGGTTTATGCATAATAAACTTAAGATAATAAATCTTCTTGGCCTTCTATCGTGTACTTATATTCTAAACCCTTTAAGAAGTACATCAATATTATCTATTACATGATAAAGGGCATAGTCTTCAAAGGAAGTATGCAAAAAGGCCACGCATACAAGATCACTGACATTAATATACTGCAATAGTTATAGTTACATATCTAATTGATAGCCTTTGCAGTTGCTTGGTGCAGTTGATGATATTCTTGTGCTTGGCCCTCTTTCTGTCTGATAGTGAAACTGCTTTATAACACTATATACTGAAAAATGGCAGGCTGAGCTAGCAGTTTCGAAGTTTTCTGGAAATGGTGCAGGATTAGTGTCTGTCGCCAGTACTCTTGCTAGCACATTTGTTTTGGTTTTTGTTGCTGAATGGGGTGATAAATCATTTTTCTCAACAATTGGTATAGTTCTTACTACCATTCCATACAAGTGTGAGATCCTATGTTCACAACCAACATTGACACTTGTTTCCTTGTTCTTTCACAGCACTTGCTGCGGCTTCGTCCCCTCCGGGTGTCATTGCAGGGTCGCTTGCTGGTCATGGTGTTGCAACATTGGTAAGAAACAACAGTACTTGACAAAAATGGTCCTAATTTGCATAAACATTCTCGTGATAAGTTATCTGTAGTCAAGGTACTAAAGCACTGTAACATTGCAATTGATAGAATGCTGGAATTCTTTAGGTCTTTGGTCATTTGTCTGAGTCCTACTTATTCTGTTGTTGTGCCAGCCTTGTGTTTTGCAACTGCCTTCTCTTGTTGATCAGTTTCTGTATGTGCTTGTTAACTTAACACCTTCAGTGTATTATCAGGATGCAATGTTTATTTAAGTTCTTCTAAGGAACTTCTTTTAGTTAAAATCTACTCTGTTTATTGAACATAAACACTATGAGCAGCAACTATGTACACGCCAGTTATTCTGTTGATCATTTTGGCTCTGGCTCTTATGGAGATTGGCATTAACCTATTTCTCCTCCCGCAGATTGCAGTTCTTGGTGGATCTTTGCTGGGGACATTCCTATCTGAAAAGGTAAATCAGTACTACCAAGGGAACCTGATTTCTCCTGTGAATGGTTTTTCTTTTCTGACTAAATCCCTAGCAAGCGGCATTGTTATTTAGAAGAAACTACAGGGGAGGCCAAGCCTCGAACCCGGGTGGGCTTAGCCTCTAGCCAACTGAGTGATGCTCAGTTCTCCGTGTAAATGGACTTTGGTGGTTTCACTCCCTTGTTTAAATTGCTACAGATTTGTGGTGTGGATTACATTTGTTTGTCACTCGATCAACCCCTTAACTTATAATTTGTTAATATAATATCAACTAATTCTTTTACATAAACAACCCGTTCAATTTCGTGCACTAATGAGCTCATGCAAAAGCGTAGGCCATCATGAGAAGGCGCTGTAAGAGAAATCTGCTCATACTTAAACACAGGCTATTATAGAAAAATAACAGAATATTTTATCGCCTCCATTTTATTATGGTGAATAATGTCGACTGTAGGGACTTCTTGTCAGCCGTGGAGATAAATACTCCATGTGTATCTGCCACATTTGTAGGAAACTTGAGAAACTTAAGACAAATTCCTGCACAATTTATGCCCAACAATTATGTCTCCATTCTCGTGCAGATTATATCATACATCGGAGGGAGCCTTTTTTTAGCATTTGCCGCTGTGACACTAGTTGAAATCGCGACTTCATGACTTGAGAGGGGACCCAAGATTCGCCGACATGGTACATAACAGGTGTGCATCAGATACATCATTTACTTGCAAAATGTTGCTACAGATAAAATGCCATCCTCTAAGAAAACATTGATTTTGTCCCAGTGCAGAGAAATCAGCAGTTTAGCTATTTCCATTGTGTAATAACAGTGGTACATTGATATGCTGAAAGTCTTGATTATCCACAGGAAATATACTGTTCATATGGGAACACCGTAGCATGCATTGGATGATTTGTTGTTGCTGACGAGAATTTCTGCCTCCTTTTCCACGGCATCCCTTTATCAGCATGATTGGTACTGAGACTCGGAGCACGTGGAAACCTCAACTCCAAAGAGCATTATTTTTTTTACCTGTAGATGTCATTTGGGATGGGACCTGGGACAAAGAGCTGTAGATGGCATGTAGCCTTTTATCTTACCCTTACCTTTTACCAAAACATTGTTCAGGGAAAGCACACTGATTTGTTCAACAGTCACAGCACCGTGTAGTCATTACAGAAAGTCTATGGCACTGTTGAATTGTTTCAGTCTAGCACAGCACTTGGTCTTCCTACAGTACAGAGGTGATAATTGTTGCGAGGAATCATACAGTGAATACATCGTCATATGAACAGAAGCAGCCTGTTGCAGATCTCAGTTTGCCTCGTGCTTTTCTGGTAACAAATTTACGACAATACCCCTCCGGGAGAGCAAAAATGATTATGCTCAATTATATACTACTATGTGACAACATCCAAAAATCTGAACCAATCTTTTGAATTACAATCATAATACTACTGTAGCAATAAGGGATACTGGCCAATTTCTCAGCGACGAGGACTAAGCCAATCTAGTTATTAGAAGTTCACATCATAGGAAGAACTACTCGAACGGCATCTCTGTTCTTGGGATTTCCCCTGTAAATGGTCATCGTCTCCTCGTCGAGATCAACCAAGACGGTGCATAGAGTATACAGCGTTGGCCCTGAAAAGTAGTCACCGGTGAAACAGGTCGTGTTTTTGTAGCAAACCCCCTAATTTTTTGGGTGCCCAACATACATGAAAAATGGCGTGCACTGAGATTACCTGTCATAAAGATCGGGTACTTGTCGTCGGCCGTGTCTCCGAGCACCGCGAGCGCCTTCTCCTTGGAGTCCATCGCGCACTGCGCCGCTCTCCTCTCCCTGCTCATGGAGTTCTCGTCCTGCACCTGCGTAAATATCCATCCACGCGACACATGGAAGTTTACTCATCGCTCACTGAGGTGAAGAGCTTGTTGAGCTGTACTGATCATGTCTACCTGCTCCACTTGGAGATGGCGGTACATGTTCGCGTGGAAGGAAGGCACCGGGCCGGTCTCGTGGACGGCGAACCGGTTCCGGGAGGCGGTCTCGACGGTGACGATGCGCCGGGCTCTGACGCCCATCAGGTTGTAGCAGTGCCCGATCGAGACGCCCGGCGAGCACACCCTGTGCATCGCGTCGTCGAGGTCTCTCGCCTCCAGCAGGTCCCGCGACACGAAGTTCAGGGCGATGGCCCCCGCGGCGACCTCGCCGATCGCCGGCGGAACCGAGTCGAGCGTGAAGGCCTGAACATGTCGAAATGCAGCAAGGATCGTGACAGTCCAGTCGCGTGCGTCTGGCTGGTCTGAGGGGGGCGTACAGTACACGTACCACTCCGTTGCTGTTGAACCCGAAGGCGCAGGTCGGGAGCTCGCCGGCGTAGGTGTAGGCGGTGAAGGAGGATGCGCCGTCCGGCGACGTCGCCTTCACCACGTAGCTGGACCGGAGAAGGCAGGAACGCAGGATCAGCTGTGCACGCGACGATCGATCGGACACGGAGAACGAGCAAGGCGACCAGTACGTACGTGTGGCCGAGCAGCGCGACGTTGGCGTCTTCGTTGTGCGCCGCGAACGCCGTCGACTCGCTCACCATCAGGATGTCGGAGCAGTCGTCGTCCTCCTCCTCTCTCCGTTCGTGGTCCTTCTTTGGGATGAACGGACGAATCTCCTTCCTCAGGTTGACCAGAATCACCTGCTCAGCACGCACATTCAGTAATGCTCAACGAAAACTCCCACGTCGCCGACGGCCGGGGGAAGTTGATGAGAAGGAGAATCTTTACGTGCAGGAGAGGAACCCCACTGCCGTCCGCCATGCCCACCAGCTCGTCCCAGTACCGGGGGTACCTCTCCCTGTTGGTGGCCTGGAGAGCGGCGAGGAGCTGCTTGCCCGCCGCCGTGGACGCGAACGGCAGCAGCTGCTCCTGCAGGAAGAGGTCCACTTGCATCCTGCTCCTGATCGTCTCGCTGAATCGCTGCCCCACGGCGAGGCCCAGCTGATATCCGTCGGTGCAACGGCCGGCGTCGAAGACCTCCAGCTCGCCGGCGTCCATGCGCGATCCAGCGTGGGAGCTTCCGCGACAGAAGGTATGCGACCAAGAGGATGTTGCTTTTGCTGCTGCCTTATCTTCAAATAGCTGTTTTGTTTTTTGAGAAACTCAAATCGCTGTGGTGTGATTTCCTTCTGCCAAGCCTGCGTCTAAATTTGGCCCATCAAGGTCCAGCATACCTTTCATATCAGGATATTCGCGCGGGAGCTATATCTCGCATTCAGCGAGGAGAGCTCCGAGAGCTCCTATGTGACGCATTCTGCGTCAACTAGGTGTGGCTTCGCACAAAAGCAGCTGATTGGCGGGCTTTGTCGGCCGCGAGGCGCGCGTTTCCCTGAGTTTGAACTGTTTCTACCGTTTCGCTGTTCCTACTTCGTGAAGCTGTTCCACTGTTTCGCTGTACCTGCTGTTTCGCTGTTTTAAAAATTTGTTCCACTGTTTTGCCGTACCTGCTGTTTTCCTTTTATAAACTAAACAACTGTTTTTACTGTTTCCCAAAGAAATCGGTTTCTATTTCTGAACCCAGGTGCTGTTTCTACTGTTTCCCAAAGAAATCGATTCCTATTTCTGAACCCAGGTGCTGTTCCTATTGATTCAACTAGTTTTTAATTATAAAAAAAACATGAAATTTCATTTTACATTTGTTACAAAGTGGTAATTCTAAAACTGTCATAAAAGTGGTAAGCTTACAGCTTGATGAAATTGAGTGATGATAGTATCACCAAGGCGTCATGAAAGACAAAAAAATGTACATGTCTTACTGCTCGTTTATAAAACTGCTTCAGCTGTTTTCAGACATTGTTTACAGCTGAAGGTCTTGGAAGAAACTATCACTAGACCAGCAAGAGAAAAAAAGATAGCTCTATCGATAAGGAAACATTTTTCCCATGGAAGTATTCCTTTGAGTTGAATCTTGCAGTGCAACTTCCCTTGAAGGTGACAATATTAATGAGACCCTTGAGAATAGAAAGAAGAAATATGTTAATTGGAAATACAGGTGCAAAACATTTCATCATTTAGATTCTTTTGGGTGAACCCTGTTACACTAACTAATAGGAATAATCATACCCTTGAGAATAGAAAGAAGAAACATGTTAATTGGGAATACAGGTGCAAAACATTTGATCAATGGGTTTCTTAGGGTGAACCTTGTTACACTAACTAACAGGAACTGCTGATTTCAGAAGTTACCTAAGGTGACTACGTATGCAGAATGAGTAAAGATTGGCCTTCAAAGCTTCACTTGAATATGTGGAAACCCCGTTGAAACATATACAGGTTTGGTATGAAAGAACGGGCTCTAAGATAACATCTCTTTTCTGTCCTTGGGAGACAAATAAATAGAGAACTTACATGTCTCTGCAGGAAAGAAGTTACTCAGGGCAGCTGAATTTCATTGTCCTTGCAAGTTACAATCTCAAAAAGGAATTTTGACGTAGAGCTTGTAAATCATCCTACAGTATTTTAGAAAAAGTGCAGTTTAATTCCTGATATGTTCCAATTAATGACCAAAAAGGAAAAATATGTCTATCGCTTACATTAGAGAACCCCTCCAATCCGAGACCTTTGTACTTGCTAACATACTGAAGAAGGAAAATTCCTGAGTCATACCTGTGAAAAATAATAATAGCACAATCAGTTCCATACTCAAGATGGAAATTATTGTGAATTTAAAATACTTTTAATCTCTTTTTTTAGGAGAAAGAACCAAAAAGTTGGTGGTGGCTGGTACAAATCTTGTAAAAGGGGAGATTTCCATGGAAAACCCACCTGAAATTGACCTTGGGAGCTGGTACAAATCTTGATTCAAAGTTTCCTATCTTGAAAGAACTAGAATTTCCGAATGTGGCAGCAAACAAAACCTTGAAGTTTGCTGCTTAATGTTGTATATAAATTTCCTTGGAAGAAATATTTACTAGATTCTCAATAAAAAATTG
This sequence comes from Triticum aestivum, assembly GCF_018294505.1. Lineage (NCBI taxonomy): Eukaryota > Viridiplantae > Streptophyta > Magnoliopsida > Poales > Poaceae > Triticum > Triticum aestivum. The sequence goes on along the minus strand of NC_057802.1, from coordinate 123,862,758 downwards.
TTCCTTGAATAATGTTCATTGGATAATGTTCTCAAATAAAAAATAAAATAAAATGTTCTTCAAATAAAAAATGTTCTCTGAAGTATAAAAATGTTCTTCAAGTCAAATAAATATTTCCTCGGCATCAACAAATAATGTCACTAGAAAAAATGTTCCTTGAATAGTGTTCTGTAAAATAATGATAACTGTATAATGTTCCCTGGATAACGTTCGTTGCAAAATGTTCCTGGGTGCCAAAAGAAATTAGTTGAACAATGTTCTCCGAAGCTTGAATAAATAATTGTTCCATGAATAATGTTCCCTCAATAAAAAATTGCTTAGCACTTACAAAATAGTTCAAACATTGTTGAGGGAACATCAAAAATTAGATTATTAAGGGAACATTGATGAGGGAACATTATTTGGAGAACATTATTCAGGGAACGTTATTGGGGGGACAAGAAAAATAAACATTTAATTGGAGACCATTATTAAAGGGACATTCTTCAAAGAACATTATAGGGGAACAAAAGAAATTGAACATTTATTTGGGGAACATTATTAAAGGAACATTAATGAGGGAACATTCTTCAAGGAATTTTTTTACTGCATTCTGAATATAATAATGTTCCCTCAATAACGTTCTAAAAAAACACTAAATTGTTCCCTAATAAATAATGTTCTCTGAAGTTTAAAAATGTTCTTCAAGTCAAATAATTTTTCCTCGGCATTAACAATTATTTGGGGAACATTTTGGAGAACAATATTAAAGAAGCATTATTTAGGGAACATTATTGGGGGAACAAAAAAGTTGAACAATATTTGGGGAACATATTAAAGGAACATTAATCAGCAAAAATTGTAGGGGAACTATAATTCCCTGGTTAATAAAAAAATGAACATTTAACTGGGGAACATTATTAAAGGAACATTATTTGGGGGGACAAGTATTGCTCTGATGATAATTGAATAATGTTCCTTGGGGTGAAGAATTTTTTGTTGTTGCTTGAATAATGTTCCTTCAATAATGTTCTAAAAAAACACTAAATTGTTCCCTAATAAATAATGTTCTCTGAAGTTTAAAAATGTTCTTCAAGTCAAATATTTTTTCCTCGGCATCAACAAAAAGTATCAACCTAATATGTGTACATCTTGCAAGTTTCATCTTGTATTACTAGGTTAACGTCCTATATCAAAAACTATAGTCACATCACCTACTATCACTTAAAAAACGAACACTGGCCTACAGTGCACAGATATATACATAGAAAAAAAATCGATGGACCATGAGCTCAGACCAAGAGCTCACCACGACTGTTTTGAAATAGGATGTCGAATAAGCAGTGGGGCCGTCGAATGGAAGTTCCTAGCACCGCGTGCCTTGATGAGCCCCTTGTCCTCTCTCTGCTGTACCGATGGAATACTTCTGCAGAAGAAGGACAAGAGACATAGCAAATTTTGAGCTTAAACTGAAAAACAAAAAAAATGTCGTGGTGTGTGCCAAACTAGTTCAATGTTGAGCTCAAACAATTCACATTATGAATACAAATAAACACATTACAGAAACTTCAGACTGTTCTTTTGGTTACGTCGGTATGGGCACGCACGCAGAACAAATGTGAATTCTAAACATTATTATTCATGAACAGCACAAAGAGGAAAAGCTGAGTATCTGGACCATTATTACATCGGTATGGGCTCCATTATATATTAACATTTTGTGCAGGCACGCACGCACGCAGAACCATACAACAAACAGTCTGAATGGCTCTATGAAAATGTTATTCCTTGGAGCTTAAAATATTGATAGGTGCTTGCTTCTCGACAAAATACATCCTAACAAGTGTCCATCATGCTGCTACACATCACAGAAACTAACAAAACATATAATCAAGAGATGAGGACTTCTGCATCATCCTACAAAAACACACCTATCATCATCAACATCAACACACACACACACACACAAACTCTGAGGAAGCACATGAACAGACACCCTCCTACCATCATTATGCTGCATTCACACCCTGAATCCAAATTCTGAAGGCAACCCTCTTGTCTAGCCTCAGATTCACCCAAATCAGAATGAAAAAATCGCTCCACTGCTGCCACCAAAACCTCCTACAAACCCTAGAAACGCTGGACCGACACAAATGGGACAAAAATCGCCTCGATCTGGTGATACCACACACAGAGAACACGAACAACACAGCGGGGGGAATTAGGGGCATTACCTTGAAGATGACGAACTTGACGGAGCTTGATGGAACCCTAGACGACCCCGACCTTGAAGGAACCCTAAACGACGCCGACGCCGACGAGGAGGCACTGACCACCTGCAAAAAAAACATCCATCGCGACGACGTCAGCCAGATCTGATCGGCGATGCCTCAGACGAATCGAGGGGAGAGAGGCCCATCGGCTGCTTACCAGGGCGGCGATCTTTTGCCGGAGTGGGATCCCTGGAGGAAAAAGCAGATGAAGAGGGAGGAAGGGGAGTGCGGCACGAGGGAGGAAGAGGAAGAGGGATGCGGCATGAGGAAGAGGAAGGGGGAGGCATCTCTGGAGCGACGAAAGAAAGAAACAGTGAGCCGCACGGAGGAAGGAAATGAGACAGCGAACAGGTAGTAAAAAGGCCGGCCCAAATCAGTTGAAGGGGTGTGCGGCGCGCCGACACTTTGACACAGAATGCGTCAAATAGGAATTTCCTTCAGCGAGATATATGGATCTCTCACTGAAGCGTCACGAGTAATCGGCTCAGCCCACTAGCGATCCAGCCTGGGATCTCTAGGTTGCTTCGTCGCACGGATAGCCACTGAGCCAAGATCGAGTTCATGTTGAATAACTTGGGCGCAACCTACTAGAATGAAAAAAGCTGGTTTTTTACACAGGTTTTCTGTTTTCTTTTCTTTTTTCATCAGGTTTTCTTCGTTTCTTTTTCCCTGTTTTTACTGAATTTTTTATTTTCTTTCTTCTTTCTTCATTTTTATTCGCTTTTCTCATTTTCTTTTGTTTTTTGTTTGGTTTTGTTACATCTTCTCTCTTTTTTTGTTTTATTCCTTTTTGTTTTTCTTTGTTTCTTTCATTGTTTTTATATCAGATTTTGCATTTCCTTTTTTCTTTGGTTTATTTTGTTTCTTTCTCGCTTTTCATTTTTTGGGGTTCTTTGTTTCTTTTGGTTTTTATTATACACTTTTTTTATACGTCAACCATATTTTTTAATACACGTTTAACACTTTTCCAATAGAAATTTAATATTTTTAATACATGGTCAACATTTTTTCTATACACATTTTTAACATTTTTCAAATGCTTGATTAAAATTTATTGAACACAAGATTAATATTTTTTGAATACTTGGTCAACACTTTTCCTATAAACACTTTTAAACATTTTTAAATAATTGATTAAAATTTTCTAACACATGGTCAACATTTTTTACTAAGAACGTTTAACATTTTTTAAATGCTTAATTAACATTTTTAAATGCAATATTTAACATTCTTTGAACACATCGTCAACATTTTTTGAAACACAATTAACATTTACAACTGCTTGATTAACATTTTTTAAAATACTTGTTCAACATTTTTCTAAATGTTCAATTAACATTTTAATATGCGTGATCACATTTTTTCATCTTTTTTATACATGTTGAACAGTTTTTCTATACACATTTAACATTCTTTCAAATGTTTGATAAACCATTTTCAAATACTAGTTCAATATTGTTTTTTGAAATGCTTGATGAACGTTCTTATATACATTATCAAACTTTTTTCATCATATTTTTAATACATGGTCAATATTTTTTTATACACATTTATCATTTTCCAAATGCTTCATTAACATTTTTCAAACACTTTTTGAATTTTTTTAGAAATTCTTGATTAACATTTTAAAATACATCATACACATTTTTTGTATATGTAATAAACATTTTCTCTATACATATTTAACATTTTTCGAATGCTTGTAAACATTTTCAAAAAAAATATGTCGATTTATTTTTTCTAATATATTTAGTTAGAATATGGGGGCTGCTACGCGTAGGCCGGCCGAAAAAGATCCGCCGCCTCGCGAGCCGTCGAATCTAACACAGATCTAGCAAGGTGAACTTCTTTTCTCTACTTTACAACAAAGGCCTTGTTGCAGAGTTGCATAATTTTTTTGCAACAGAGGTTGTGTTGCAGATTTTTTTGCAACAAAGGTATTGTTGTGGATTTTTTTGCAACAGAGGTCTTGGTGCGATTTTTTTGCAACAACGGTCTTGTTGCACATTTGTTTTTCGCAACAGCAGTGATGTTGCGGAAGTGGACGGCTCCTTGCATCGTCGGAGTCGACCGGAGATCGTCTTCATCACCCGATAGCAGCAGGAGCGGGTGTTGTCGATCGATAAGAGGGAGGAGGAGAGAGGGTGGGTGGTGGTGGAGGTGGCCGACGATCGCGACAGCAGAGCGCGTGCTAGCCGGTGTCAGCGGCGGCGCAACGGGGGTGCTCGCCATGGCGCGACTGGATGAAGGGGAGAAGAGGGAGGAGGAGAGAGGGTTGGTGGTGGTGGTGTTGGGAATCGTAGCATAATTTAAAATTTTCCTACGCTCACCAAGATGCATCTATGGAGTCTACTAGCAACGAGGGGAAGGGAGTGCATCTACATACCCTTGTAGATCGCGAGCGGAAGCGTTCCAATGAACGTGGATGACGGAGTCGTACTCGCCGTGATCCAAATCACCGATGACCGAGTGCCGAACGGACGGCACCTCCGCGTTCAACACACGTACGGTGCAGCGACGTCTCCTCCTTCTTGATCCAGCAAGGGGGAAGGAGAGGTTGATGGAGATCCAACAGCACGACGGCGTGGTGGTGGATGTAGCGGCTCTCCGGCAGGGCTTTGCAAGCTTCTGAGAGAGAGAGAGGTGTTGCAGGGGAGGAGGGAGGCGCCCAAGGCTTAGATGTTGCTGCCCTCCCTTCCCCCCACTATATATAGGGCCAAGGGAGAGGGGGGGCGCAGCCTTGCCCCTTCCTCCAAGGAAGGGTGCGGCCAGGGGGGAGTCCTTCCCCCCCAAGGCACCTCGGAGGTGCCTTCCCCCTTTAGGACTCTCCCTTTTTTCTTATCTCTTGCGCATGGGCCTCTAGGGGCTGGTGCCCTTGGCCCATATAGGCCAAGGCGCACCCCTTACAGCCCATGTGGCCCCCCGGGGCTGGTGGGCCCCCTTGGTGGACCCCCGGACCCCTTTCGGCACTCCCGGTACAATACCGATAAAGTGCGAAACTTTTCCGGCGACCAAAATAAGACTTCCCATATATAAATCTTTACCTCCGGACCATTCCAGAACCTCTCGTGACGTCCGGGATCTCATCCGGGACTCCGAACAACTTTCGGGTTTCCGCATACATATATCTCTACAAGCCTAGCGTCACCGGACCTTAAGTGTGTAGACCCTACGGGTTCGGGAGACATGCAGACATGACCGAGATGCCTCTCCGGTCAATAACCAACAGCGGGATCTGGATACCCATGTTGGCTCCCACATGCTCCACGATGATCTCATCGGATGAACCACGGTGTCGAGGATTCAATCAATCCGTATGCAATTCCTTTTGTCAATCGGTATGTTACTTGCCCGAGATTCGATCGTCGGTATCCCAATACCTAGTTCAATCTCGTTACCGGCAAGTCTCTTTACTCGTACCGCAATGCATGATCCCGTGACTAACGCCTTAGTCACATTGAGCTCATTATGATGATGCATTACCGAGTGGGCCCAGAGATACCTCTCCGTCACACGGAGTGACAAATCCCAGTCTCGATCCGTGCCAACCCAACAGACACTTTCGGAGATACCCGTAATGCACCTTTATAGTCACCCAGTTACGTTGTGACGTTTGGCACACCCAAAGCACTCCTACGGTATCCGGGAGTTGCACGATCTCATGGTCTAAGGAAAATATACTTGACATTGGAAAAGCTCTAGCAAACGAAACTACACGATCTTTTATGCTATGCTTAGGATTGGGTCTTGTCCATCACATCATTCTCCTAATGATGTGATCCCGTTATCAATGACATCCAATGTCCATGGTCAGGAAACCGTAACCATCTATTGATCAACGAGCTAGTCAACTAGAGGCTTACTAGGGACATGGTGTTGTCTATGTATCCACACATGTATCTGAGTTTCCTATCAATACAATTCTAGCATGGATAATAAACGATTATCATGAATAAGGAAATATAATAATAACCAATTTATTATTGCCTCTAGGGCATATTTCCAACAGGTGGAGGCGACCGACGACCGTGATGATGGAACGCGTGCTCGTCGGCATCAGTGGTGGTGTAGCGGGAGTGCTCGGCGGCGGCGCGGCTGCCAGCGCCTGGTCTGGATGAAGGTGAGAAGAGGGAGGAGGAGAGAGAGTGGATGGTGGTGTAGGCGGCCGACAACCGTGACGGTGGAGCGCGTGCTCGCCGGCATCAGTAGTGGCACAGCGGGGCTGCTTCGCGGTGGCACGACGCGGGTGCTCGCCGGCGTCAGCGGTGGCGTATCGATGGTGCTTTGGAGGTGCATGGGTGGTGGTTGCTTTCGAGTGGATCTAGATTCAGATCCCGCAACACACCAGTTTTTTGCGGTGGGAGAAATTGCAACAACCACTCAGTTGCAAAACTAGTCTAGGTAATACGTTGCTTCTAGCCATCTCGTTAAAATCTGATCCAACGGCCACGAAGATGGCGAACGCACGCGTCGTGTTCCGTCGGGTGATCCTGATCATTTTCCTTAGAATATTTGGAAGTATAAGAAAAGGTAAAAAAAGCAAAAAACAAAAACAAAAACATGAATTCTTTTTAGAAAAGGAGGCTGTTGCTCTGATGCGCCTGGGCCGGCCCAACTCGAGTCTTACGGAAGGCGCCCATGTTGTTGGGAGCTCCTACTCAGCACCTTAGGCGCGAGAGCAACTAACTAAAGAGCGTTCATTCCCAGCCTCCCTAAGGGTCACTTTGGGATGGGCTGAGGGCGCGCTACATGGCGCGCTCTCAGCTGCCGCCACGTGTCGCACTATGGGCACTTCCTCCTGATTTTATTTTATTTTTCCGCACACGTTTTTGACTTTTTAGATGGGGGTTTCAACTTTTTTGTTTTTCACAGGTCTTCCTAAGCTTTTGGAATAAAAAAATTGATTTTTTAGGCGAAAGAACACGTTTTATTTTTTATTTTTCTTTTCACGAGAGACACGATTTTGCTTTCACCAGAGGCACAGCCGTGCCTCTCGGAAATGAAAAAAATATGTGTTTTCTTCTTTTTTTTCTTTCGCAAGAGCCACGGTTTTGCTTTCGCGTATGGCACGGCCGTGTGATACGTCTCCGACGTATCTATAATTTTTGATTGTTTCATGTTGTTATATTATCATTCTTGGATGTTTTACAATCATTTTATAGCAACTTTATATCATTTTTTGGGACTAACCTATTGACATAGTGCCGAGTGCCAGTTGCTGTTTTTTTCTTATTTTTTACTTCGCAGAAAATCAATACCAAACAGAGTCCAAATGCAGCGAAACTTTTTCGAGAATTTTTCTGGGCCAGAAGACACAAGATGGGCCAAAAAAGTACCTTGGGGGGAGGGCTCCAAGGGGAGCACGACCCACCAGGGCGCCCTGGTGGGTTGTGCCCACCTGGGTGGCCTCCCGCACCGCCTCTTCGCCCTATAAATCCCCAAATATTCCAGAAACCCCAGTGACAGAAGGGACAGCAAGACACACATGTATCATTGCTATTAAGGATAACAAGATGGGGGCTATTCCTACATGAATATACCTCATCTACATTATGTCATCGTTCTTATTGCATTATCCGTTTCTTCATGATCTTAATACACTAGATGCATACTGGATAGCGGTCGATGTGTGGAGTAATAGTAGTAGATGCAGGCAGGAGTCGTTCTACTAATCTTGGACGTGATGCCTATATATTGATCATTGCCTGGATATCGTCATAACTATTCGATTTTCTATCAATTGCCCAACAGTAATTGTTTACCCACCGTGTGCTATTTCTTGAGAGAAGCCACTAGTGGAATCTATGGCCCGCATGTCTATTCTTCATCATATTTGCTTTTCGATCTATTTTTATTTTCTTTTATTTTCACATCTATATTATCAAAAACCCAAAAATAACTTGCTGAATTTTATTTTACCGTTGTTCTATTTGCATCTACTCACCTACCTATTTACCAATCTTTTACCCAGGAGGGATTGACAACCCCTCTTACGCGTCGGGTTGCAGGTATTTGTTCTTTGTGTGCAGGTACCATTTACATAGTGTTGCGTGGTTCTCCTACTGATTCGATAACCTTGGTCTCATCACTGAGGGAAATACTTACCGTCGCTGTGCTGCATCATCCTTCCTCTTTGGGGAAATACTGACGTAGTCTCAAGCCACATCACCGTGCCTCGCGAAAATGAAAAACACGTTTTCTCCTCTCTTTTTTTTTCCACGAGAGGCACACATTTCTTCCGCGATAGACATGGTTTTGCTTCCGCGAGAGGCACGACCGTGCCTCTCAGAAATAGAAAAACACGTTTTTTCTTCTTCTTTTTCCTTCTGTGAGAGGCACGATTTTACTTCCGCAAGTGGCATGGTTTTGCTTCCGCGAGAGGCATGGTCGTGCCTCTCGAAAACAAAAAAGTTATGTTTTTTCTTCTTTCGTGAGAGGCACGATTTTGCTTCCGCGAGATGTACGGTTTTGCTTCCGCGAGAGGCACGAACGTACCTCTCGGAAACGACTTTCAGAAAGGAAAAAACATGCTCCCTGTCCGGGTTTTTTCGTGAAATAAAAAGTTCGTCCAAACCTGTCAACATGGGATCTAGTTTTAAAGATCTCGACGCGAGGAATGCAACGGTGAAGATGGTTCGAGATTTGAACGCACGGTTTAAGAGATAAATTGTTTTGAATAAACAGATCTACGAAAAAAGGGAAAACTCCCTATTGCGACAAGTGGCGCACACGCAGCGCGCCACTTGTCACGTGAAGAGGTGGAATGTGTCCTTTAGAATGAGTACTTCTCAATTAGTGATTTTTCTTAGACGCTGGCTTAGGCAGCTTGTGCTCCGATGCCGCCTACGTGGGCTGGCCCACCAAAGCTCGCTGCTCGCTCGATCGATCATCTTTCTGCTGCTTACTAATCGCTCGGTGGTATTCTCTTTGTTAGACCGGTTGACTGTGCCTAGTTGACCGATGCTTGAATCGTTGACTCGTGACTTTCTACAAAGAGTTCAAGGGTTTGATTTTTTTATGAATTCAAAAAATTTCATCAATTTTGTACAAAAGTTCATCATTTTGATGAAAAGTTCACAAACTAGAAAAAACATTCATGAAGCTTTTTTAAAACCCTCATCCATTTTTAAAAAAGTTCATGAAAAATGAAAAATGGAATTTGAAGACAATTCAACAATTTTGGAAAAAGCACCTGAAAAAAAGAAAAAAGTCCATCAATTTTGAAAAAAGTACACAAAAATTTGAAAAAGTTCATCGATTTTAAAAAGATTTGATGTATTTCAACAAAAGTCAACGTATTTTTAAAAAGTTCATGCATTTGAGAAAAGTATTTGGATTAAGAATAAGTTCACGATTTAGAAAAAGTTTAAAATTTGAATGAACTTCATGGTTTGAATTTTTTATGAAATTTTGTATGGTTTAAGAATTTGAGAAAATATTTTTAAAAGAATGCCAACAAAGAACAAAAAGTAGGAAAAAATGAGAAAGAAAAAAATAAGAAAAACCGACCAAACAAACAGATAAAACCAATAGGAGAAAAAACTAGCTCGAAGCTACTAGAAGCATCCCAAAACCAGAAGAAAAAAACAACTGGCTTGAGCTTCGGCGCGTGTTTATCACTTTTTATGGGCCGACCCACATATAATACTATATACCTAAATAGTTCGTGCACACTATCTCAATTCGCTCAACATGCACACTCCACCTCACCACACATGCCACATCATCATTCCACTATTTATTTATCTTAATATGCATGGGAAATGCTATTTATATTCTCTCTCAACATGCACACATCTCAACTCTGCACACATGCCACCTCATCAATCACACTAATTTTATTTCTCTCAACATGAATGAGAGATACTGCTTAAATTCTAAATACATTCACCACTATATAATAATCAAATATAGTGTATCATATCTATTTTAAATTTCATCAACTAACATGCACCACCAGTGCCAAATAGGAAATGCCTATGTTTTCTTTTCGTATTTCCCTTGTATTTTTTCTCAGGCCCAATCCTAGATGCCACAATATGTCTTCTCCACTCTGCTACCTTCGGTCTTCCCCGAAATCACTAGTTAAAGGTTACCTCTTACAAAGGTCACTCCCACCTTCTTATACACTTACAAGTGGCAGACTAGATGTGCATCATTTGTCGCAACCTGAGAGTTTCCTTTTTCGTAAATTTGTTAATTCAAAACGTTTTATCCCTTGAACCCTGCAGCCAAATCCCAAATCATTTTCACCATTAGTTTCTCGCGTCAAGGTCTTCTAAATTAAATCATATGTTAATAGGTTTCGGTGTACTTTTTCACAAAAAAATCAGAAAGAAATAGAAGGAAAAAACTGAAGTCGGGAGCACTGTTTTTTAACACTTTCCCCATTTTTCAAGAAGCACAACTAGGAAGCAAATCTACGACTCTATGAGATTTTGTCCCTTTCCAAGAAGCACACAATTGTTCTTATTGTGGAAGCAAATATGTGCCTTCACGCGGAGCAAATCGGTGCTTCTTGTGGAAGCATATGTTTTTTTGAAAATCATAGTTCCGCTTCTCATGGAAGCAATCTGTGCCTCCACGAGATGCAAATATGTGCTTCTCGTGGAACCACACACTTTGTTTTCCTAGTTGTGCTTCTCGTGAAATCAAATTCGCACCCCCATAAGAAGCAAATATGTGCTTTCCACAGAAGCACGAAATTTTTCCTTTGTGCTTCTCATGGAAGCAAAAAAACTTCATAGAAAAAATTGATCTTTTTTGTGGAAAAAATGGATCATTTTTTTCTCCAAAACCTTGGGAAAATCAAAAAGCCAAAAAATCGAGAAACCATCTAAAAGGCGAAAACGCGTACAGAAAGAACTCCAGAAGGAGCGTCCAAGATGCAACATGTGACGGTGGCTGGACGCACCATTTGGCTCTATGGGCACCAAAAGTGACCCCTGGAGGTCCCCCGCAAGGGGTAACCTCCAGTTAGTCACTCTACGTCTTTCCAGTTCCTATTTGGTGCCTTCTGCGCCAATTAACATGTATTTCGTTAATTGGAGCGTGAAGGCGTTCTGCATGGGTCGACCCATCGAAGGTTTGCAGTGGGAGAGATCTGTCTCAAGTTTTGGGAAGCGTCTTTAGTTCAGGTTTTTCTGAACTGGTTTTCTTTGATTTTCTTTTTTATTTATTTTCCTATTTTCTTTCCTTTTTATTTTATTATTATACTTCTAAAATGCGTGAATTTTTTAAAAGTGGAAACTTTTTTCAAATTCATGATCTTTTTTTTCAAATCTACGATTTTTTTGATAATCCATGACTTTTCTCAATTCATAAACTTTTTTCCTCAAAATCAATGAACATTTTTTTAAAGAATCATAAACTTTATTTTCTTCAAAGTCGATGAACTTTTTTCAAATCCACGAACTTTTTTTCAAAATCCTGTGAACTTTTTATTCGAAATTGATGAACTTTTTATAAATTCATTATCTTTCTATTTGAAAATAGATTAACTTTTTTCAAATCCGCGAACTTTTTTCAAACTCATTTGAACTTTTGTATTTTTTTTCAAAATCGATGAATTATTTTCAAATCCACCATTTTTTCAAAATCCACAAACTTTTTCCCTTTTTGATAACCTTTTTAGCGAACTTGTTTAAAGTTTTGAACCTTTTTTTTCACCTTTGGGTTTATTTTAACCCACTGACTTTTGCAAAAAGTCAACGATCAACTATCAATAGGTCGGCGGTGAACTGGTCAACTATCAACTGGTCGGTGGTGAACAGGTGAAGGCAACCATGAAACCGAATGGGTGAGCACCCATGTGACACGAGCGAGCGAGCAGCCGCCGCACACGATCGCTTGAAGCGGTCATCGATGGGCCGACCCATGGAGCTGGCGCATGAGCGCTGCTGGAGGTAGCGGGCGCACAAGGCGCTGACAAGGAGGAAACTTCCATCTCAACCTCTCCCCTGTACGATGTCCTTATTTGCGGGTAGAATAGTAGGGCTCTCCCCATTTTTTTCTTATTAGCTCTGCTAGTAGGTTCTTCTTTCCCTTAACTTGGTCGCCTGGCGGCATCAGCGAGGTGGTGTGGCTATAACACATTGAAATTTTGTATGGGCTCTCCCTACTTCGGCGATGACGTCCGATTCGATGTTGATGAAGGGCATGTGAGAGTAGGTATTGTGAGATTTATGGGCTCTGTCGTGGATTTAATATGGTAGATGCCCTTGTGAAAGGACTTAGGTGTGGAGCCATCGCAACGTAGGTTAGTTTGAAGGGGTTGAACGGGACAAAGGACACAAAGAGTTTACCCAGGTTCAGCTCCTCACGATGGAGGTAAAAGCCTACGTCCTGCTTCAAGTTGTATTGCTTGAGTCTCGATTAAAAGGGAGCGAATACGCTTGACCTAGCTTTCGATTGATTGTTTCTTGCCTTAACCCGCCGCCGGGTCTCACCTTTATATACACAGGTCGAGACCCAGAGGCTTACAGAGCCCCGGCCGGCTCACATAATGTGACCGGCTCGGCTTCTATCTAATCATGCCTTACAAGGCAATTCATCATATGGCGGTTCATAGTCCTGGGTCTTGGGCCTTCTCCAGGCCTGCTTCCATGAGCCGCCATCTTCAAACTTCTCTTTGGGACTCCTTGGACCTTCTTCATGTTTAAATCACCAACGGCGTAACCCGGCCCCTCCTAGGCGGGTCACACCCCGGAGCTATATCCCCAATATTAGGCCCCAGGTTGATTTGAACTTGTTCATATCAATCTTCACGGTTTAACTTAACAGACTGCATCAGTGCTGAATCTTATGCAAACTGCTATAACCCGCCATGACGTCATATAAACAGAATCATTGTAACCCGCCATGACCTCACGTACATTAATTCTACACAAGACCCAGGATATCTCAACGGATCTTTATCTTTAATAAGCTTCCCGAAAATCGAGGCGCCCGTATTGTGAACATAATCATTTTGCCTCCTCGATCTCCGCACATGCCATCTTATCACATCCTTATAAATAGGGACGGGGGCCCTCCTTTTCACTTTTACCCATGTCTCTACCTCTTCTTCTTCCTCCTCGCGACGACCGACGCCTCCGGAGCTTCGCCGCCCCAGTCGACTGTATCAACTTGGCCACTTCATCAACCTGATCTCGACCAGAAAACGGCGGCGCCCCTCCGCTGTCCATCAGCATCACCGGGTACCCATCTCCCTTTGCGCCTAATCTACATTAGGGTTCCTGTCGTTCTTCGGTGTTCATCGCTGTTCATCGCACTTGCCCGTAGTTCATCTTCTACGTCGCTTAGTTGAGCCAAAACGCAATGCTAAAGTCATGCGTTAAACATCTTAGTATCTGCTATGAATTATAGATCCATTCCCTTTCGTTCAGATTCACTCCCCAATGTTGTAGTTCTTCCACTATGTTTTAGGGCTAGTAATTTCCTTTCGTTTTTTGAACAGTCGTAGATCCAATATTACAGAACTGATCTGGGAAACTTGTTTTGTTTGAGCACTTAGTGAATTTTTTTACTCAAACCCATATCCGTAGATGCCTACATGATCACCGCTGTATAGGCGGCTCAAATGATACTTTGTAACCCGTCAAACATCAGTCGGCTTACTTATGAATTTTCAAACTGCTAGTTTCTGTCCATTCTTAATTATAACTGTATAACCCGTCGGCAACTTGCTGGCTTAATCAAAAACGGTTTATCCGTTTCTTCTATTGCAATCCATTCTTTCATGCATAACAAGCTTTCTCCTCAATCATTGATCTGCTCATCATTGCGAACATTAACCTGGCAACATTTCACTATTAGGCTTTTCAATAAGAAAAATGACTAAGACCGTCACCTCGTGTAACTGGGTTGCTTCCACTGTTATGGAGCAAACTCTTACTGAATATGTTCACGTGGGCATCTTATCAGCCAAGGATGTCATCAATTGGCGGGTCCCAGGGACAGAAGTCAGACCTCAGCCAAAGGAAGGCGATGTCATCCAAACGCAGCGAAACCTTTTGGAGATTTTTTGGACCAGAAGACCACCAATGGGCCAAGGAAGTACCAGAGGGGTGCCCCAAGGGGGGCACAACCCACCTGGGCGCGCCTGGGGGCCCAGGCACGCCTTGGTTGGTTGTGCCCACCTCGATGGCCTCCCACACCGCCTCTTCACCCTATAAATCGTCAAATATTCCAAAAACCCTGGCGGTAACCCTAGATCGGAAGTTCTGCTGCCGCAAGCCTCCGTAGCCACAAAAAACCAATCGGGAGCCCGTTCTGGCACCTTGCCAGAGGGGGAAATCATCATCGGTGGCCATCTTCATCATCCCGACGGCCACCATGATGAGGAGGGAGCAGTCCACCCTCGGGGCTGAGGGTTTGTACGAGTAGCTATGTGTTTAATCTCTCTCTCGTGTTCTTGACATGGCACGATCTTGATGTATCGCGGGCTTTGTTAATATAGTTAGATCATATGGTGTTTCTCCCTCTCTATCATGTTGTGATGAATTGAGTTTTCCCTTTGAGATTTCGTTTTATCGGATTGAATACTTTTATGGGTTTGAGAGCACCTGATATATGTCTTGCATATGAATACCCGCGGTGACAATGGGGTGTTATATTGATTCACTTGAGATATGTTTTGGTACTCAACCCGCGGATTCCCGAGGTGACATTGGGGTAATCTATGCATAGGGGTTGATGCACGTTCTCATCTTTTGTTTCTCCGGTAGAAATCTTGGGGCAGTCTTTGAGGTTTGTGTTGGATTGAGTATTATGAATCTGAATTTTCTTTGGTGTTATTTTAGTACAAACTCTTGATAGATCGATCGGAAAGAATAAGTTAGTGTTATTTTAGTACGAACTCTTGATAGATCGATCGGAAAGAATAACTTGGTGTTATTTTAGTACGAACTCTTGGATAGATCGATCGGAAAGAATAGCTACAAACAATTTTTTTCTTATGTTCTCCGCTAGATAAGAACTTTGGAGTGATTCTTCATCGCACTTTGAGGGATGGTCATATGATCCAATTAGATTAGCATTGTTGAGAGATTGCACTAGCGAATGTACGGACCCTAGGCCTTGTTTTCAAGCATTTCAATACCGTTTGTGCTCACTTTTGTTACATGCTACCTTGCTGTTTTTATTGTCACTATCACAAAAATTGATATCTACTATCATTACTACACTTGTATCACCATCTCTTCGCCAAACTAGTGCACCTATACAAATTACCATTGTATTTGGTGTGTTGGGGACACAAGAGACTTTTTATTATTTGGTTACAGGGTTGTTTGAGAGAGACTATCTTCATCCTACACCTCCCATGGATTGATAAACCTTAGGTCATCCACTTGAGGGAAAATTGCTACTGTCCTACAAAACTCTGCGCTTGGAGGCCCAACACGAGTCTACAAGAATAAAGTTGTGTAGTAGACATCAAGCTCTTTTCTGGCGCCGTTGCCGGGGAGGTGAGTGCGTGAAGGTATATCTTTAGATCTTGCAATCGAATCTTTTAGTTTCTTGTTTATCACTAGTTTTGTTTATAAAAGAAAACTACAAAAAATGGAATTGAGGTTGCATCATATTATTCATCTTTATAATGTATTTCGTGAAAATGATGGAAATGAAAATTGTGCTCAATTGATGGAAGAAGAATTCAATAAAATGTTTGGCATAAATGATGAGCATGATTGCAATGTTGTTAGTATGAATTCTTTGAATATCCATGATGCTAACGATATGCAAAGCCACAAGCTTGGGGATGCTATATTTGATGGAGATGATATTTTTAGTCCCCCAAGATTTGATGTGCAAATTTTTTATAATGATTGCATGCCTCCTATTTATGATGATTATATTGATGAAAGTGGATTTGGACATGTCATGACTTCATTTATTGATGAGTCCACTATTTTGGAAGAGGTTTCAATTTATTATGATGAGAACAAAGTTGCTATTTATGATGATTATGGTGATGAAATGTATGCTATAAAGAATAATGATAACCATGAAACTCGTCATCATGATTTTAATTTTCAATCACATGATAGTTATTTTGTTGAGTTTGCTCCCACTAATATTCATGAGAATAAATTTGCTTATGTGGAGAGTAATAAAATTTCTATGCTTATGTATGATGAAAAGAATGCTTTATGTGATGGCTATATTTTTGAATTCATTCATGATGCTACTAAGAATTATTATGAGAGAGGAACATATGCTTTTAGGTATTGCAATAATATAAAGTTTCCTCTCTTTATGTTGAAAGTTTTGGTGTCACACTTGTTTTGCCTTCCTATGCTAGTTGATTCTTGCTCGCAAAATTTATTTGCTCACAAAATCCCTATGCATAGGAACTGGGTTAGACTTAAATGTGCTAGTCATATGCTTCATGATGCTCTCTTCATGTTTCAATTCTTATCTTTTATGCGAGCATCATTGAAATCATCATGCCTAGCTTAAAAAGGCATTAAAGAAAAGCGCTTGTTGGGAGACAACCCATCGACTTAGAGTCGGCGTGATGACCACAATCACCTTCATGGATTTCCCTTAGAATCTCATGGCCCTCTTCAGGAGAAACACAACGCTGGAATACGCCTGTGACACTGCATCGGTGTAACTCGCCATTGACAATGGTCATAGACTTAGACCGCCGAGTTATCTGCCTGGCCAAAGTTTCGTCCTCATGCAATTCACCTCGGGTCATATAAGCCAAGTATGGAACTATCCAATCAGGAGTAGCATGAAGAGCCGCCACCAACTGTGCCTCTGGGTCAGGAATGGCAAGATCCTCCTCTGTCGGCAACTTAACTGAAGGAGTATTCAATACATCAAGAAAAATGTTAGGGGGCACCGGCTTACACTGAGACCCTAGCCAGCTTAAAGCATCAACCGCCTCATTCTTTCTGCGGTCAACGTGCTCCAACTGATAACCTTTGAAGTGACCAGCAATATTGTCAACCGCCCGACGATAAGCCTCCATGAGCGGATCTTTAGAATCCCAAGTACCTGAAACCTGCTGAGCCACCAAGTCTGAGTCGCCAAAGCACCTGACCCGACTTAAATTCATCTCTTTGGCCACCATGGAGCATGGCCTCACACTCAGCTGCATTATTTGTGCATGGAAACATTAGCCTTAAAACATAGCAAAATTTATCACCTCGTGGGGAAGTCAAAATAACTCCAGCCCCCGAGCCCTCCAGCTGCCTAGACCCGTCAAAGTGAATTGTCCAGTAAGTGTTATCCGGCTTCTCCTCAGGCGTCTGCAATTCTGTCCAGTCATTAATGAAATCCACAAGAGCTTGAGACTTGATAGCTGTCCTTGGCATATATTTCAAACCATGGGAGCCAAGCTCAATGGTCCACTTGGCAACCCAACCTATAGCCTCTCTATTTTGAATGATGACTCCTAAGGGAGCAGAGCTGACCACAGTAATGGGATGACCAAGAAAATAATGCTTCAGCTTACGACTGGCCATAAACACCCCATACACCAGCTTCTGCCAATGTGGGTATCGCTGCCTAGACTCAATTAATACCTCACTAACATAATAAGCCGGCCTTTGGACTGGATATTCTTTACCCGTCTCTTTTCTTTCCACTACAACCGCCATGCTGACAGCTCTGCTGTTAGCCGCCACATATAAGAGCAAAGGCTCTTTATCAATAGGAGCTGCAAGAATCGGCGGCTCAGCCAACTGCTTTTTAAGCGCCTCAAACGCCTCATTAGCAGCATCACTCCAAACAAACCGATCTGTTTTCTTCATTATCTGGTACAGAGGAATAGCCTTCTCCCCCAGGCAGCTTATAAACTGGCTTAAAGCAGCAATACGACCCGCCAAGCGCTGGGCATCATTGACACACGCCGGCTTAGCCAACGAAGTGATAGCTTTGATTTTTTCCGGGTTAGCTTTGACGCCTCTCTCTGAGACCAGAAAACCCAAGAGCTTGCCTGCAGGCACACCAAAAACACATTTGACCGGGTTAAGCATTATTTTGTAGACACGGAGATTATCTAAGGTCTCTTTCAAATCATCCAACAAAGTCTCCTTCTTTCTAGACTTCACAACAATATCATCCACATAAGCATGAACATTACATCCAATCTGATTATGGAAACAGTTCTAGACACAATGCTAATAAGTCACCTGGGCACTCTTGAGCCCAAAAGGCATTGACACATAGCAGAAAGCTCCAAAAGGCGTGATGAAAGCCGTCTTCTCTTGGTCCTTAACTGCCATCTTAATCTGATGATAACCAGAATAAGCGTCCAGGAAACTTAAACGCTCACAACCCGCCGTGGCATCTATGATCTGATCGATACAGGGAAGAGCAAAAGGATCAGCTGGACAGGCTTTATTGAGGTCTGTGTAATCCAGACACATCCACACACATGCTCCAAGTGCCATTTTTCTTAAGTACTAGCACTGGGTTAGCCAACCACTTAGGGTGAAAACTTCAACAATGAACCCGGCCGCTAAGAGCTGGGCCACTTCTTCTCCAATGGCCTTACGTCTCTCTTCATTAAAACGACGAAGGAATTGCTTGACCGGTTTAAATTTAGGATCAATATTGAGTGTGCTCAGCAAGTTCTCTTGGTACACCCGACATGTCAGAAGGCTTCCATGCAAAGATGTCCCGGTTCCCATGGATGAACTCGATGAGCGTGCTTTCCTATTTTGGATCCATGTTGGCACTGATAGTGAATTGCTGGGATGAGTCGCCAGGGACAAAGTCAACCTGTTTAGTATCACCTGCCAACCTTAACTTCAGCAAAGGGTCTTGCTCTGTGGTTGGTTTCTTCAAAGGGGTCATATCAGCCGGGTCAACATTATCTTTGTAAAACTTCAGTTCTTTCGTGGCACAGGCAGACTAAGCATTGACAACATCACCTTCTTCACACTCCAAGGCTATTTTCCTATCACCATGAACTGTACTGGTACCCTTACGACCTGGCATCTTAAGCTGCAGATACACATAGCAAGGCCGTGCCATAAACTTGGCGTAAGCCGGCCGTCCGAACAAAGCGTGATAGGGGCTTTTGATTTTAACCACTTCAAACCACAATATCTCCGCCCTGTAATCATAGTCATTGCCAAAAGCTACCTCCAAGGCGATCTTACCAACTGGGTATGCCGACTGACCAGGCACCACACCATGAAAGACTGTAGAGGACGGCTTAAGATCTTTGTCAGTCAAATTCATACGGTGAAAAGTATCATAATAAAGGATATTGATAGTGTTGCCTCCGTCCATAAGCACCTTAGTGAAATTGTAACCTCCAACCTGAGGGGCTACCACTAATGCCAGCTGACCCGGATTGTCAACCCAGGGCGGGTGATCCTCACAGCTCCATACAATTGGCTGTTCTGACCATCGCAAGTATCGAGGCACCGCCGACTCAACTGTACTAACCACACGCTTATGAACCTTCTGATCCCGCTTGCAAAGGCTGGTGGTGAATACATGATATTGGCCACTGTTAAGCTGCTTTGGATTACTCTGATACCCGACTGTTGTTGTTGGTTACCCTGATTGGGCTGTTGATTATAGCCGCCCTGGTTACCTTGTCCTTGATATCCAGAACTTGATTCGCCGCCCCCAAAGTCGGGCCCGTGTGAACCGGGTCCTGACCCGCCGTGTGGGCCGTTATTGTTATTGTGGTCCTGATGAAAGCCGGAGCTCTTATATTCCTTCATGATAAAACAATCCTTCCACAAATGACCCGAAGGCCTATTCGGAAAATTGTGCTTTGGGCAAGGCTGGTTCAACATCGCCTCAAGGTTGAACTTTGGCCCTCCAAACCAAGGTGGTGGCTTTCCCTTACGACGTTGATCGTTATTCTATGTATTGGTATTGGCCATAAAATCTGACCCACCGTCAGTTTGCTTGCGCTTACCGTTATTGCCTTGATTATGCCCTGTCATATTTTGCTATTGTCCCTTTCCATTACCGTTCTTCTCCCCCTTGCTGGTCTTCTCCTCATTGGACCCAGGGTCTTTAGTGTTGTCTAAGTCAGCATATTTTATGAGAGCCGCCATGAGCTCTCCCATGTCGTTGCAGTGACGTTTAAGCCGCCCTAACTTCTGCTTGAGAGAGGTGAAACGGCAATTTTTCTCCAGAATTAGAACAGCAGAACTGGCATTGATGCTATCTGATGAATGGGTAATGGCTGAAACCCGGCGAACCCAGTGGTGGGCCGATTCATCCTCTCGCTGCACACAAGCATCCAGATCAATGATCGACAGGGGCTGTTTACATGTGTCTTTAAAATTCTGAATAAAGTGCGCCTTCAACTCAGCCCATGAGTTGATAGAATTGGGGGGTAATCCCTTCAACGAGGTTCGAGCCGGCCCATCCAACATCATGGTGAAGTACTTGGCACATACAACATCATTCATGTCTAGCATCTCCATAGCCAGCTCGTAGCTTTCTATCCAAGCCTCAGGTGGAAGATCAGCTGTGTACTTAAGCACCTTACGAGGACCCTTAAAGTCTTTGGGCAGACTCTCATTCTGTAGAGCCGGCACCAGACACGGCACACCAACCATCCTAGAAGTCATTCCAGCTTCCACAGAAGCCGTAGGGTTCAATTGAAGCCATTGATGAGCCACTAACTGAGCCACCAGCTCCGCCTCTTGACGTGCCCTAGCCTGATCCATTAGGGCCTAAACATTGTTATCATCACGCGGTGGGTCATGCCCACGGGGCAGGTTGTGACGCCGCTCGCTGCTGGAAACCGCTGGCGATTCAATGCGCCGGCTATAACTTCGGTTGTGGCGTGTGTCGTGGTTCTAAGTCTGACAGTAGAATGGAGGGTAGGGATGTAGAGGCAAGATCCTATCTATGGAGAAGCTGTACGCATGAGTTTTACGAGTTCAGGCCCTTCTCGGAGGAAGTAACGGCCCTACGTCTCGGAGCCCGGAGGCGGTCGACTGGATTATATGCGTGTGTGTTACAGGGGGTGCGTACCATTGTCCCAGAGGAGGGGGGTGGCTTATATAGAGTGCGCCAAGACCCCAGCTCCCCTCCGTTACACTGGGTTCAATGTTCATGAAGAAGGAGCGTTACAGGTAATGTCCGTAGTAAAGTGCTATAAATGACTATTAAGTCTGAAGGTAAATGCCCGACCGTTGCTGCACGGAGTGGCTTTAGGTCTTCTGCACGTCGAGTGGTTTAGTGGTCGAGTGACCTAAATAGGGGGGGGGTCTCCGAGTGAATGGTAGGTCGAGTGGATTGCACTCGAAACCTTCGTTGGGTCCCCTCTATTTACTCCTGAACCTCTTTGCTTCTAGGACAAGGACCTTAGGTAGGAGGTATAGGTCAGGCCTATTACCCTACCCCAGGTCTATTTCCTCATCGTTAGCCCCCGAATGGATTGAGGTCCGAGTGAAAAGAAGGTTGAAGTTGACCTTGCTTTGACTCTTGCTTTCATCTCCAAATGGATGCCAGTTGTTGGAACTTTGGCTTTGTTTCAGTCGCCTTGATCGATTCAGAAATGACCGACTGGTTTTTATAACGTCATCTGTCGAGTGTTATCCTTGACATGGAATCTTTGGCGTGATCAGTTGTAGAGGATCCCGGATTTTGCGGGATTCAAAATTTTGGTGGAAGCGCGCCAGGCGGAGTAGATAAGTAGGATGTTTCGATTTCCACGCCAGCTTTTTCGCCACGTATCCCGTGTGCGACTCTTAAGGGATTTGACAGGATCGTCCGGGCCCACACGTCAGCCACTCGGAAGTAGGCCTTTAAAAGCGGCGAGGTCGGGGCGTCTGCACTGTTCGTGCCCATTCTCCTTCTTCTTCCTCTTGCTCCTTTACCTCGTTCAGCTTCTCCGCTCTCGACGCCGCCGCTCCGCCGCCATGGGGAAGGAGAAAACGGCGGCGCTGGAACGCGCGAAGAAGGCGACGGGGGCGGCGAAAAGCAAGAAGATGAATCGGGGATCTTCATCGCGCTCGGGGCTGCCGTCGGGTTGGATCCAGGGAGATTGGATCCGATCCTCACTTCGGTAGGAAGACTTGGACGATATGGCCGAGTTAGGGCTGATCGTCCATGAGTCCCCGCGGCTACCGGAGGGGGAAACGGAGCCACAGCCACGACCGGGTGAGTGTGTTCTGCTTGCCACTCATGTCGACCGCGGCTTCTCGCTTCCTCCACACCCCTTCTTTCGAGGTTTCTTGAATTTCTTCGGGGCTCAACTCCATCATTTCACTCCCAACACCATCACATACCTTGCCGCATTCGTGTCCATGTGCGAGAATTTCCTGGGGTGTCGACCGCACTGGGGTCTTTTCAAGCACATTTTCACCATCCGCTCCCAAACAGTGAAGAAAGCAAACTCGAACGACGAGAAAACCCATGTTATCCAGATGTGTGGGGGTCTGGGTATTCAGAAGAGGAAGAGGAGTTCCTTCCCTTCGATGAGTCTTCCTGAGTCGGTCAGGGGCTGGTAGTCGACCTGCTTCTATTACCAGGATATTGTGACTCCAGGCCACTCAACTGGACTTCCCCCTTTCTCTTTTGATCGTGTTCAAACTCCATCTTCGTTGAAAGTGACCGCCGCGGAGAAGGCGGAGACGGGCATGTTGGTCGAGAGAGTAGTTCAACTGATCAACCAAGGTGTCACCGGCATGGATCTGCTGGAGGTGTTCCTCAGTCGGCGCATTCAACCACTCCAAGCTCGTGACCACTCCATGTGGATGTACTCCGGGGCAGGTGATACCGCTCGGGTTCATCCGGAGGAAGTGGAGGCCAAAACAGTGGCCGAGTGGCTGAGGGGCATCAACGGGAACAAGGACAACCCCAGGGGCGCCAGGAGAGTCAAACCTTTCAGCAACAGCAACCAGCCAGACAAGGTTTGGCCACTACAACTAATTGAATTTGGATGTGTTTTCTGACTGTTTGTTGATCCGACTGATTTCCACTCGGCTCCTTGTTTTGTAGATTTATACAGAGATGTACTCAATGCCCAATGGCGAACAAGCTCTGGAGCAGGACCATGAAGGCGAGGACAGCGCGGAGGAGAGCGGCGAGTGGGAGTCACCAGCCGACGATGATGAAGATGAGAGCGATGAGTCAGACGACGAGGAGGTAGCCGACTCACCACCTCATTCCGAACGTCGATCCAAGCAGCACCATGATCCCGCGGGCAGGCGCGGCAAGGCTGTGGCCTCGAGCGCTCCATCTCAAAAGCGCGCTCGGTCTTCGACTCCAGAATTGGCTGAGAAGGTCACCAAGCAGCCCAAGATCAATCCTTCGAAGGCTCGGAAGACCTTGCCTAGAATCAAGATGGACGTTCCTGTTGCTTCTGGGTAAATGTTCTCCCCGTATTTTCTTGTTCTAACCGATTCTCTTGTACTGACCGAGTGGATGATGAACCTTTACAGCCCGGCCTCGGCTGCGACTGATATGGATATCGACAGGACCCCAGACGACGAGGAAACCGATGATGCAGCTACCTCCAAAGCCAGTAAGTCTGCCCGACTCGAATTTATTTGGACGACTGGATTGTTTGTCAGCTATCTCTTTGGCTTTCTCTGTTTGTTGCAGCACCACGGGACGTTGTTGTGCTCCCGGATGATGAAGAAGTACCATTGAGGGGAAGGAGGAGGAGGGACAAGGAACTGAGCAGGAAAGCGCCTGAGGCCCAGGTTCCTCAGTCGACTGAGATGCCTGGGACGGCAGTCGAGCGATCGACAGACCCGGCACGTACCAACTTCACTTTCGCTATCCCGCTGTCGACTGATTGCCCATCAGGATCAGCTGCTCAGACTTCCGCTGCACCAATACAACTCCACGCATCAGACCCAGCGGTTGCTCCGACTGCTCTGCCATCATCTCTTTTCACTGCGTATCAAACCCCGGACGACCCACCGACTGCCGCCAAGGAAGCTCTTCTTCAGTTGAACCTTGTGATGGGGCAAATGAAAGTGGTGCATGAGGCCAGTCAGGTGGCCTGCAACACCGGAGCTGCTTTGCAGACCAATGTCCAGGTTAGTTGATTTCTGATTGATCATATTTCTCATCCGATCACCCACTGGGGTGTGACTGTTTTGAAGTTGCATGAGTCAATTTGAGTCGTCTTGAATTGAATCTTTGAACTAGTGGGGGCACTCTTAGTGCACCCACTGGGTGTAGTCCCCGAGACCATAGTTGACTGTGGGCAGTCGACTGTGGTCTGAGAATCTGAATTTTGTCACTCGGTCTGGACTGGCCAGGTCGAATGATACCAGAACCAGTGGGGGCACGCTAAGTGCACCCACTAGGTGTAGTCCCCGAGACAGTGGTTGACTGCGGGCAGTCGACTATGGTTTGAGAAATGCTTTTTTACTCTCGCGCTGGGCAGACCCTGTCGAGTGTTTATTCAAACCAGTGGGGGCACGCCAAGTGCACCCACTGGGTGTAGTCCCTGAGACTGCCGTTGAATGTTTGATTCGGTGGTAGTCTTAGAGTAGCTATCACTGTGATGTCTTTTTATCTCTGTCAACTGATATGGCTTATACTGCAGAAATCTTGTGATCTTGGGGCTCAGCTTTCTACAATGAACAAGCAGCAAATCAGCCTCAACCTTGATCTGGAATTGGCCAAGAAGAATCTCAAGACTGCTCGTGATGAAGTAGTTGCCATGGGAGGTAACCAATCGTCAACTGTCTATCTCACTGCTGGCACCTTTTCCTTTCCATTTTTTGAACCGAGTGATTCCACTCGAGCAGATGTATGTAGTGAAAATCGTCAACTCCAAGCCCGTCTGAAGAATGTTATTTCTTTAGAGAAAATGAAGCAGGCTTTGGAGAAGAAGGATCTGGATCTTTCTGCTGCACAGAAGGAAGCGCGAGAGAAAACGGCGCTTGCTGACAAGAAGCTTGCTTCAGTCGGCAAGTTAGAAGAAGAGAACTCCAAACTGAAGACTGCTGTTTCTGACGCCAATCGGGAGGTCGAGCGACTGAAGAAAGACAAGGACATGCTGACTGACGAGCTTGGGAGCCTCAAGGCCAAGAAGGGCGAGTTGGAGTCTTATCTGGGCCAGCTTGCTGCAAAGATGGTCCTAAAACTTGAAGGTACTGATGATTGACTAACTTATTACGGTCGACTGTCAAGCTTGATTATATCGTCGACTCACCATTTACTCAACTGTGTAGAGCTTTGCCAAGACTTTGAAGTGGAAACTGGGTGGGTCGAGACGGGTCTCGATCCCATAAATTGTCCAGTCAAGGATGATGTTGCGATGAATGTGCTGCGGTTGGAATCTCGCATGGATAGCGCGGTTGCTTATCTTGCTCGCCCGAAGGTAGCGATGACTCGGGTTGATACTGAACTCTGGCCTCAGGCCGAACTGTCTCAAGTCGAGTCTCTGATGGCTCGACTGAACCAAATACCTGACCGAGTGCAAGAGTGGAAGAAGTCATCTGCTCGCTGTGGCGCTGATGTCGCGTTGTCCTTGGTCCGAGTGCACTGCAAAGACGTCAAAGAAGACAAGCTGGCGGAGCTCAAGGTTACTAACACAAAGAGGCACACCTTCCAATCCTTCATGGACACTTTCCTTGACGCCGCCACTTGCATTGCAGACAACATAGACCTTGACAGTTTCTGCAACCCAGCCAGTCCTTCTCCTGACGCGTGACCGAGAAACATTATGCCCCACCTTTATTTGCCTCGGAATGCCGAGTGATTGTGTAATCATTAAACTTCTTCGGGCTTGATGCTCGAATACTTTTGATCCATCGTCCGAAACTTTAGGATTTATCTGAACTTGGTTTATCTCTGAATATGCTTGTGTTTGCCTTTGAGTGGAATTTGCTTTTCAATTGGAATAATCTTTGTACTTGAGATGCATCTATTGTACTTATGGCGTAGCTCCGAGGAGAAGGTTGCAGTCGACCTGCACCTCGCCGTCCTTGCAGATGAGGATGGAGCGAACGTTGTACTTGTGGCACAGCTCCGAAGGAGAAGGTTTCAGTTGACTTGCACCTCGTCGTCCTTGCGGATTGGGATGGATTTCAAACTTAGGTGAGTACTGGACTGCAGCTAAGCCCCCGAGTGGGAGGGTTGCTCACCACTCAGTAGGATTTTTCAAACTTAGGCGAGTACAGGACTGCAGCTAAGCCCCCGAGTGGGAGGGTTGCTCACCACTCGGTAGGATTTTTCAAACTTAGGCGAGTACTGGACTACAGCCAAGCCCCCGAGTGGGAGGGTTGCTCACCACTCGGTAGGATTTTTCAAACTTAGGCGAGTACTGGACTGCAGCTAAGCCCCCGAATGGGAGGATTGCTCACCACTCGGTAGGATTTTTCAAACTTAGGCGAGTACTGGACTGCAGCTAAGCCCCCGAGTGGGAGGGTTGCTCACCACTCGATAGGATTTTTCAAACTTAGGCGAGTACTGGACTGCAGCTAAGCCCCCGAGGGAGAGGCTTGCTCACCACTCGGTAGGATTTTTCAAACTTAGGCGAGACGGATTCGCGGCTAAGCCCCCGAGTGAGAGGCTTGCTCCTCACTCGGTAGGATTTTTCAAACTTAGGCGAGTACTGGACTGCAGCTAAGCCCCCGAGTGAGAGGC
Source organism: Triticum aestivum (assembly GCF_018294505.1). Lineage (NCBI taxonomy): Eukaryota > Viridiplantae > Streptophyta > Magnoliopsida > Poales > Poaceae > Triticum > Triticum aestivum. The sequence goes on along the minus strand of NC_057802.1, from coordinate 123,835,951 downwards.
TTGCTCCTCACTCGGTAGGATTTTTCAAACTTAGGCGAGTACTGGACTGCAGCTAAGCCCCCGAGTGAGAGGCTTGCTCCTCACTCGGTAGGATTTTTCAAACTTAGGCGAAATGGATTCGTGTCTAAGCCCCCGAATGAGAAGCTTGCTCCTCACTCGGTAGGATTTTTCAAACTTAGGCGAGACGGATTCGCGGCTAAGCCCCCGAGTGAGAGGCTTGCTCCTCACTCGGTAGGATTTTTCAAACTTAGGCGAGTACTGGACTGTAGCTAAGCCCCCGAGTGAGAGGCTTGCTCCTCACTCGGTAGGATTTTTCAAACTTAGGCGAAACGGATTCGCTGCTAAGCCTCCGAGTGAGAGGCTTGCTCCTCACTCGGTAGGATTTTTCAAACTTAGGCGAGTACAGGACTGCAGCTAAGCCCCCGAGTGAGAGGCTTGCTCACCACTCGGTAGGATTTTTCAAACTTTAGGCGAAACGGATTCGCGGCAAAGTCACCCACTGGGGGATTTCAGACGCAAACAAAAGCAGCAACAACCATTTAGGAAGACTGTAAAGTTCTTGTCTTTGATAAACAAATTACAAAGGTATTTCTTATTACATCTCATCCGAATGAGTATTTAAGTATAAAAGGGGCGGAGCAGCTCCGCGTTCCAAGCCCGTGGCTCGTCTTTCTAATGCTCGACATTGTAAAGATGGTATGCTCCATTGTGGAGAACTCTGGTGACAATGAAGGGACCTTCCCAAGCAGGGGCGAGCTTGTGTGGTTTCTGCTGATCCACTCGAAGAACCAAGTCTCCCTCTTGAAAGGCTTGGCCCCTCATGTTTCTGGCGTGGAATCTACGCAAATCTTGCTGATAAATGGTCGACTGGATTAAGGCCATCTCTCTTTCCTCCTCTAGGAGATCGACTGCATCCTACCGGGCCTGTTCTGCTTCATCTTCAGAGAAGAGCTCGACTCGGGGTGCATTGTGAAGCAAGTCACTCGGTAGAACAGCTTCAGCTCCATAAACCAAGAAGAATGGAGTTCGGCCAGTCGACCGATTGGGAGTTGTCCTCAATCCCCAAAGAACTGATGGAAGTTCATCGACCCAGGCGCCTGCTGCGTGCTTGAGATCACGCATCAGTCGGGGTTTCAGTCCTTTGAGAATCAAGCCATTTGCTCTTTCTGCTTGTCCATTCGACTGGGGGTGGGCGACTGAAGCATAGTCGACTCGTGTGCCTTGGGAAGCACAGAAGGCTCTGAACTCATCAGAATCGAAGTTCGACCCGTTGTCAGTGATGATGCTGTGCGGAACTCCATATCTGAATGTCAATTCTCTGATGAAGCTGACGGCAGTACTGGCTTCAAGATTCTTGATAGGCTTGGCTTCAATCCATTTGGTAAACTTGTCGACTGCTACAAGCACATGAGTGAAGCCGCTCCTACCAGTCCTCAGGGGTCCAACCATATCCAATCCCCAAACAGCAAAGGGCCAGACGAGTGGAATAGTCTTCAGGGCTGACGCAGGCTTGTGGGACATATTGGAGTAAAACTGGCAGCCTTCACATTTGTCGACTATATCTTTCGCCATTTCATTTGCTCGTGGCCAATAAAATCCAGCTCGGTATGCTTTGGCCACAATGGTCCGAGAGGACGCATGGTGACCACAGGTCCCCGAGTGGATGTCGTTGAGGATCACTCGACCTTCTTCTGGTGTTATGCATTTCTGGCTGACTCCGGTTACGCTTTCCCTGAACAGTTGTCCTCTTATCACAGTAAAGGCTTTGGATCGACGGACGATCTGTCGAGCCTCTTCTTCATCCTCTGGGAGTTCCTTCCTAAGGATATACGCAATGTATGGCACTGTCCAGTCGGGAGTGATGACCAAAACCTCCATGATCAGGTCGACCACGGCTGGGACTTCGACTTCAGTCGGATCTGTGGCACTCTTAGGCTGCGGGGGCTCTTCAGTGAAAGGATCTTCTTGAACTGAAGGTGTATGAATGTGTTCCAAAAACACGTTGCTGGGAATGGCTTCCCTCTTGGAACCTATCTTTGCCAAATCATCGGCTGCTTGATTTTTCAGTCGGGGTATATGATGGAGCTCTAACCCCTCAAACTTCTTTTCCAACTTCCTCACCGCATTGCAGTAACCAGTCATAGCTGGGCTTCTGACGTCCCACTCCTTCATCACTTGATTGACTACCAAATCTGAGTCGCCGTAGACCATGAGGCGACGGACGCCGAGTGAGATGGCCATACGTAACCCATATAAGAGTGCTTCATATTCCGCTTCGTTATTGGAGGAATCAAAGTGAATCTGGAGAACATATCTGAGCTTGTCTCCTCGGGGGGATACCAGTACCACCCCAGCACCGGAACCATTCAGCATCTTGGAACCATCAAAGAACATGGTCCAGTGCTCCGAGTGGACTTGAGTCGGCAGTTGCTGTTCGATCCACTCGGCGAGGAAATCTGCTATTGCTTGGGACTTGATAGCTTTCTTTGCCTCAAACTTAATATCCAAGGGAAGGAGTTCAATCGCCCACTTTGCCACTCGACCAGTTGCATCTCTGTTGTTCAGAATCTCTGATAATGGAGCGTCGCTGACGACTGTAATGGAGTGGTCAGAGAAATAATGTGCAACCTTCTTCGTGGTCATATAAATCCCATAAACAAGCTTCTGATAATGTGGATATCTTTGCTTTGATGGAGTCAAAACTTCAGAAACATAATATACTGGGCGCTGAACTTTATAGGCTTTTCCTTCTTCTTCCCGCTCGACCGTAAGTACTGTACTGACGACTTGTCCAGTGGCTGCAATGTAAAGCAGTAAAGGCTCTTTGCTGATTGGGGCAGCAAGCACCGGCTGGGTGGAAAGCAGGGCTTTGAGCTCTGCAAATGCTGCATCAGCTTCAGGAGTCCACTCGAACTTATCAGACTTCTTCATCAGTCGGTAAAGAGGCAATGCCTTTTCACCGAGGCGAGAAATGAATCGACTTAAGGCGGCCAAACAACCTGTAAGCTTCTGGACATCGTGCACACGCACAGGGCGTTTCATTCGGAGAATGGCACCAACTTTCTCTGGGTTAGCGTCGATCCCCCGTTCGGAAACGAGGAAGCCGAGTAATTTTCCGCCCGGAACTCCGAATGTGCACTTTGATGGATTAAGCTTGATATCATACCTTCTGAGGTTGGCAAAAGTTTCAGCAAGGTCAGCCAACAGGTCGGAACCTTTACGTGACTTGACCACAATGTCATCCATGTATGCTTCCACATTCCGACTGATTTGAGTGAGTAAACACTTCTGAATCATCCTCATGAATGTGGCTCCAGCATTCTTCAGGCCGAATGGCATGGTGACATAACAGAAGCACCCAAATGGAGTGATGAAAGCTGTTTTTATCTCATCGGGTCCATACAGTCGGATCTGATGATACCCGGAATAGCGTCCAAAAAGGACAAGCGCTCACACCCTGCAGTCGAGTCGACTATTTGATCGATGCGGGGGAGAGGAAAGTGATCTTTCGGGCAGGCCCGATTGATATGCTTGAAGTCAATGCACATGCGAAGTGAGTCGTCCTTCTTGGGGACCATGACAACATTGGCTAGCCACTCGGAGTGGTAAATCTCTCGGATAAACTCAGCTGCTAGGAGCCGAGCCACTTCTTCACCGATTGCTTTTCTCTTCTGTACGGCGGACCGTCGAAGATGTTCTTTAACTGGTTTCACTTTTGGGTCGACTCGCAAACGGTGCTCAGCCAGCCCCCTGGGAACACCCGGCATGTCAGAAGGTTTCCATGCAAAGATGTCCCAGTTCTCACGGAGGAACTGGATGAGCGCTTCTTCCTATTTGGAGTCGAGTGTTGTCGAAATGTGAGTCGGAGCAGCATTGGGATCGGTCGGGTGAATATGAATCGGCTTCGTTTCACCAGACGACTGAAATGCTGAATCCGTGGCAGGCTTCTTAGCTCGCAACAAATCACTCGGATCTGCATTTTTTTGATACTCCTGCAATTCCACTACTGCCATTTGCGCATCGGCGATCTTTGAGCCCTTCTGGAAGCACTCTTCTGCCTTCTTCCGATTGCCAGTGATAGTGATCACTCCTTTAGGACCAGGCATCTTCAATTTGAGGTACACGTAACATGGTCGAGCCATGAAACGTGCATAAGCCGGCCTGCCCAGAATAGCATGATAAGCACTCTGGAAATCGACGACTTCAAACGTCAACTTTTCTTTGCGGTAATTCTTGGAATCACCGAAAACCACATCGAGGGCGATCTGGCCGAGTGACTCAGCCTTCTTGCCAGGAATAACCCCATGGAAACTCATATTGCTTTCACTGAGTCTGGACATCGGAATGCCCATTCCTTTCAAGGTCTCCGCATACAGTATATTAAGGCCACTGCCACCATCCATCAGAACCTTAGTCAACCGAGTGCCTTCGACGACTGGGTCGACCACCAACGCTTGCCTCCCAGGGGTGGCTATGTGTGTCGGGTGATCAGACTGGTCAAATGTAATGGCAGTCTGAGACCACTTCAAATAACTGGGCGTCGCCGGAGCGACCATGTTCACTTCTCTGTTGATGACTTTCAGTCGACTCTTGCTCTCAACATCAGCAAAAATCATCAGAGTGGAATTGACGTGGGGGTAACCATCATCGTCCTCTTCTTTATCCTCAACTTTGTCCAATTCTTTCTCCTTCTCTTTGGGTTGTTTCTCTCGGAATTGCTAGATTAGGAGCCGACATTGTCGAGTGGTATGCTTCGGGAAAATGAGATTACCCTCCTCATCTTTTTTGTTGTGAATGTGGCATGGTAAATCCAACACATCATTTCCATCTTGATCTTTTACTTTCTTGGGGTTCCATGGCCCTTTGGGCTTCCCCTTGAACTTTCCTTGAGTCACGGCTAAGGCTTCTCCGGGAGCAGCTGGCTCGGCTTTGCGCTTCTGCTTCCGACTGGAGTTCCCTCCCCGGTTTCGTGGGCGACTGTTTTGTGCTTGCCACTCCGGAGCCGATCCTCCTCTTCACCATTAGCATACTTGGTGGCAATTTCCATCATTCGACTCAGAGACATATCTCCGGTCCGACCGAACTTCAGATTCAATTCTCGATACTTGACGCCTTCCTTGAAGGCACAAACTGCTTGGTGATCAGACACATTCTCCACCGTGTGGTGCAACGTGATCCATCTCTGGATATAATCTCTCAAAGTTTCATTCGACTTCTGCACACAAGACTGTAGCTCTGTTAGCCCTGCTGGCCGTTTGCATGTACCTTCAAATGTTCTGACAAACACTCGGGCAAGCTCTTCCCAGCTATAAATACTGCCAGGTGCTAACTGATTCAACCACGCTCTGGCCGAGCCCTCTAACATCAGAGGAAGGTGCTTCATGGCCACTTCATCATTGCCACCACCAATCTGCACAGCCACTCGGTAGTCCTCAAGCCAAGTGTCAGGCTTGGACTCACTAGTGAACTTGCTGACTCCAGTCGCCAACCTGAAGTTGGGAGGAATCACTGCGGCTCTGATGGCTCTGCTGAAACACTCGGGACCTGAAACATGCACCCTGCTGCCGGTCGGGTAATCTCTATCGTGGCCATCTCGGTGTGCTCTGTTCCTGTCAACCAGACCTTGAACAAGAATGGATCTCGCGTCAAAGCCTGGCTCCCGGGGGTCGACTGGGATCCTTCGCCCACCACTGTGAGGGCGCCTATCATCGTGTTGCCGAGGCGCGTATGACCCACTCCTTGGGGGAGGAGTGGGTACTCGACGACGATCATACTGCTCACGGTTTCTGTACTGATCCTGTCGATCTCCACGTCCCTCACGCCTTGGAGGTGATCTTGGGCTATGAGCCGACTGAACTGTGTCTGCCATTACAGATCTACTATGAATCCTATTTTGAGACTGTGACACTGCTGTGTTCTGCTCCCCCGCCGCCCGGAGCAAAGCACGGATCTGCATCAAACCTCTACCAGCCTCCGACTGGGAAGGCTGAATCGACTCTGCTATTCGGGCAGCAGCTGTGAGATTCTGGATCAGAGTTTGATATACCTGGGTTGGAGGCGGAAAAAGTTGTCGTCGACTGGATTCAGGAACTCGCTGCCGAGCACGCTCGTCGAGTGCGTGCTGGAGATTCTCCAGTCGAGTGCGCTCAGCCAAGTTGGCTAGGCGCACCTCCTCCAAGGCCCGGGCCTCGGGGGTTTCTCCAACGATAGGAGTGTGAAGAGCATCCATGTTACAGCGGCGAAGCTCTTCCCTCTTCTATGAAGAGAGGGGCTCGGGGGGGGGGTACTCCTCGTGGACACGCGATGGATCACCTCTGCCATCGCCACCGTCGTCGCGGGGGAAGCCAGGAGGACTGCGTGGTCCGTTGACCATCAAGACTTCCGCCGCGGGGTCACTGCTGTCGCACTCGGATGTGGTCTCAACAGAGCCAGTCGAACAGGCCGTAGAGAGTTTCGTCGGGCTCGATTGCCGCGACTTGGGGGGTGGTCGACTGGCGGGCCACCGCGTGCTTCACCCACCGCTGGAGCCTCGACCGACTGGAACGCTTGTGCCAGCGGGCAGCAGGGAGTGAAGACGCCACCGGAGCCGACCGATACTGGGTCGACGGCTGCCGCCGGAGGACGCCGCGGACGCACGCGTGAAAGTGCGTTGCCCCGCGGACGGGGAGCGCCTCGACGTCGAGTGGAGCTTCTTGGAGCCAAGCGGAGTCGTCGGCGATGAACACGAGCGCGCTGAGACGGATCTCGCGGCCCTCGGCCAATCCTCCGCCTGAAACCATGCTGATGGGGATCGAAAAAATTGCAACTTCTCCAACAAGTCGCTAAAACACCTGCCCCTCGGTGGGCGCCAACTGTCGTGGTTCTAAGTCTGACAGTAGAATGGGGGGTAGGGATGTAGAGGCAAGATCCTAGCTATGGAGAAGCTGTACGCACGAGTTTTACGAGTTCAGGCCCTTCTCGGAGGAAGTAACGGCCCTACGTCTCGGAGCCCGGAGGCGGTCGACTGGATTATATGCGTGTGTGTTACAGGGGGTGTGTACCCTTGTCCCAGAGGAGGGGGTGGCTTATATAGAGTGCGCCAGGACCCCAGCTCCCCTCCGTTACACTGGGTTCAATGTTCATAAAGAAGGAGCGTTACAGGTAACGTCCGTAGTAAAGTGCTATAAATGACTATTAAGGCTGAAGGTAAATGCCCGACCGTTGCTGCGCAGAGTGGCTTTAGGTCTTCTGCACGTCGAGTGGTTTAGTGGTCGAGTGACCTAAATAAGGGGGGGGGGTCTCCGACTGAATGGTAGGTCGAGTGGATTGCACTCGACACCTTCGTTGGGTCCCCTCTATTTACTCCTGAACCTCTTTGCTTCTAGGACAAGGACCTTAGGTAGGAGGTATAGGTCAGGCCTATTACCCTACCCCAGGTCTATGTCCTCATCAGCGTGGGGTTGAATGAATTCGCTCACGGCTATATGAATAAGCCGCCTGTTGAGCTACCGCCATCTGAAGAAGCTCCACAGCCTTCCGGGCCTCGATCGCAGCCGGAGATTCGCCTTCTACTGGAAGAGCTGCCAGCTGCGAAGCCGCGGAAATCATGTTATCCAGCGGGCTGGAATAATGACCCGGAGGTGTTAACACCTGCTGAGGCGAGGTCAAGTTCAAATGAGGTGGGTCTGTTACATGAGGTTGATCTGTTGCCCCGGTCGCGGGCGCCTCAACAGCCCGGGTCACCCCGGGCGGGTTACTTGGCCCTGCCCCGGGTGTATTAAAAAGATTCCTCCCCTCAAACTGCAGAGGTAAACGACTCTGGTGCCTCCTTCACATGACAACATTTGACGCATTCTAGTCCAGACTTAAACGAAAGGCCTCGGCCCTTATCTGCTGTGTCTCAGCCTCCAGGGCGGCTCGCTCTGTGGCCATCCTGACGTTTTCTGCCTCTAGATCCTCTCGGGCCTTAGCCACCTCATCTCGCAACTTTGCAACCTCCACATTATGTTGCACTTGAGTAGCCGGAGTCACCTTTGCAGCCAAGAGAGTCTCCAAAGTATCCAGGAGTTCAGATAAGACTTGAGCCGGTGGGCGCGCTGAGCCTTTCGCCCCAGCCGCTGCAGCAGCAGTTGAACCGGACGTCATGGCCGCCGCGGTTGATGATTGCAACACTGGTTGCGTGCCGGCCATGAAGATGGCGGCTCTGCTTGGTGGCTCATAGGGCTCCGGAATACTGTCACCATCGGAATAGCCCCCAAGCCCGCCATCTTGCAGTTGGTACATCGATTCGGTTTCATCGATTGAGGACTCATCACCTGAGTAGATGGCTGTCTCTCCACCTGACATTGAACCTTCCTCGAGTTCCGCCCCATGAACAAAGCCAACAAAAGCTCGCTTCTGGCCGGGTTGAGCCTTGGCGGGTTGCATGCGCCGAGCCGTCTCAATGGTGTTGGTGCAGGCATCCGGCTCAGGCTCTGACTCGCCAATCTTGCCGATGAAGATGTGAATTCCACCGAAGGGGACCCGGTACCCGTACTCGATTGAATCGGCCTTGGGACCCCAGCCGACGTCATCGATGTAGATCTTGCCGCAACGGATCTTGGTCATCCGGCCCACGGCGTATCCCTTGATCCCTGAGAAGCTGCCCTTCAAGAACTCGAAACCACCATGCTCAGGCCCCACGATGGGCACCAACTGTCGTGGATTTAACACGGCATATGCCCTTGTGAAAGGACTTAGGTGTAGAGCCATCGCAATGTAGGTTAGCTTGAAGGGGTTGAACGGGACAAAGGACACAAAGAGTTTACCCAGGTTCAGGCCCTCACGATGGAGGTAAAAGCCTACGTCCTGCTTCAAGTTGTATTGCTTGAGTCTCGATTACAAGGGAGTGAATATGCTTGACCTAGCCTTCAATTGATTGTTTCTTGCCTTAACCCGCCGCGGAGTCTCACCTTTGTATACACAGGTTGAGACCCAGAAGCTTACAGAGCCCTGGCCGGGTCACATAACTTGACCAGCTCGGCTTCTATCTAATCATGCCTTACAAGGCAAGTCATAATATGGCGGTTCATAGTCCTGGGTCATGGGCCTTCTCCAGGCCTGCTTCCATGAGTCGTCGTCTTCAAACTTCTTCTCTTTGGCCTCCTTGGACCTTCTTCATGTTTAAATCACCAACGGTGTAACCCGGCCCCTCCTGGGCGGGTCATACCCCAGAGCTATATCCCCAATAGGCTCTCCTCAAATCATTACAGTTTGTGTGTCAATCAAGTGAAGCAGTTGGATGGGTTTTCGTGAGGCGACTTTAGTCTCTTCTTTTAGTTTGTTCTATGGCACGGTACAGATTCTCCAACCCTTTGGGCTAGTGATGAAGGATTGCAAGGCTATGATGTGTTGGGCGATGCCCCCAACCGATGTTTCTCCAATGGGTTTTTTCAAGAACACACAAGGCGCATGTCTTTTGTATTAAGAAGGGAAGAACAATTCATTGTTTTGTACATGGGGTGCAATCATAGGCGGAAATATGACGACCCAAAAGTATAGGGGATCAATCGTAGTCCTTTCGATAAGTAAGAGTGTCGAACCCAACGAGGAGCAGAAGGAAATGTTAAGTGGTTTTCAGCAAGGTATTCTCTGCAAGTACTGAAAGTAACGGTAACAAATAGTTTGGTAGCAAGGTAATTGTCGGCGTCCTGGGAACGGGGGTGACCAGACTAGCCTGCCTGCGGCCCACGGTGTGGCTCCATCAGCGGCCTGCTACGGCCCAGTTTCAGCAACAACAACACAAGACCCTCGTGAGGGACGAAGCCCCACGAGGCGGACGACACCAAGACCTCCTTGGGGGCAGCCTCACTAGGCTGGCTCCTGAGGAGCGGAGATATCTATGCAAGGTGCGCCTCGCGAGGTTCACGTGACGTTAGCCATGACGACCAAGGCCAGGCGGGCGCCAGCGCGCGCAGAGTACCAGTTTCCTCTTTGGTGCTAAGGAGGCAAAGCGCAGGCGCGGGGTCCCGAGGCATCGGGCAAAGGTTTCCATATCAGTACAACGAGACCAAGACCGGCAGGACGGCAGGACAGAGGTCATCGCGGAGCCCACTGCAGCGTTGATACGTCTCCGTCGTATCTACTTTTCCAAACACTTTTGCCCTTGTTTTGGACTCTAACTTGCATGATTTGAATGGAACTAACCCGGACTAACGCCGTTTTCAGCAGAATTGCCATGGTGTTATTTATGTGCAGAAACAAAAGTTCTCGGAATGACCTGAAACTCCATGGAACTTATTTTTGGAAAATATTAAAAATACTGGAAGAAGAATCCACGTCAGGGGGCCTCCACCTGTCCACGAGGGTGGGGGGCGCGCCCCCTGCCTCGTGGTCCCCCTGACGCTCCACCGACCTCAACTCCAACTCCATATATTCGTGTTCGGGGAGAAAAAAAAATCAGAGAGAAGGATTCATCGCGTTTTACGATACGGAGCCGCCGCCAAGCCCTAAAACCTCTCGGGAGGGCTGATCTGGAGTCCGTTCGGGGCTCCGGAGAGGGGAATCCGTCGCCATCGTCATCATCAACCATCCTCCATCACCAATTTCATGATGCACACCACCGTGCGTGAGTAATTCCATCGTAGGCTTGCTGGACGGTGATGGGTTGGATGAGATTTATCATGTAATCGAGTTAGTTTTGTTAGGGTTTGATCCCTAGTATCCACTATGTTCTAAGATTGATGTTGCTATGACTTTGCTATGCTTAATGCTTGTCACTAGGGCCCGAGTGCCATGATTTCAGACCTGAACCTATTATGTTTTCATGGATATATGTGAGTTCTTGATCCTATCTTGCAAGTCTATAGTCACCTACTATGTGTTATGATCCGGCAATCCCGAAGTGACAATAATCGGGACCACTCCCGGTGATGACCATAGTTTGAGGTGTTCATGTATTCACTATGTGTTAATGCTTTGGTCCGGTACTCTATTAAAAGAGGCTTTAATATCCCTTAGTTTCCGTTAGGACCCCGCTGCCACGGGAGGGTAGGACAAAAGATGTCATGCAAGTTCTTTTCCATAAGCACGTATGACTATATTCGGAATACATGCCTACATTACATTGATGAATTGGTGCTAGTTCTGTGTCACCCTATGTTATGATTGTTACATGATGAACCACATCCGACATAATTCTCCATCACCGATCCAATGCCTACGAGCTTTTCACATATTCTTCTTCGCTTATTTACTTTACCGTTGCTACTGTTACAATTACTACAAAACCCAAAAATATTACTTTTGCTATCGTTACTGTTACTTCCATATTACTTTGCTACTAAATACTTTGCTGCAGATACTAAGTTATCCAGGTGTGGTTGAATTGACAACTCAACTGCTAATACTTGAGAATATTCTTTGGCTCCCCTTGTGTCGAATCAATAAATTTGGGTTCAATACTCTACCCTCGAAAACTGTTGCGATCCCCTATACTTGTGGGTTATCAAGACTATTTTCTGGCGCCGTTGCCGGGGAGCATAGCTCTATTGTTTGAGTCACTTGGGATTTATATCTGCTGGTCACTATGAAGAACTTCAAAGACGCGAAAACAAAAATTTATCCCTCAACTACGAGGGGAGGTAAGGAACTGCCATCTAGCTCTGCACTTGATTCACCTTCTGTTTTGAGTAAGCTTGCGACACCTAAACCTACTTCTGCTATTAATTCTGATATGTCGCATGTTATTGATGATGCCACTTCTGCTATGCATGATACTTATGATGAAACTACTTCTATGCTTGATACTACTGTGCCACTTGGTGAATTTTTTGATGAACAACTTGCTAGGGTTAGAGAGAATGAAATTATTGAAACTGATAATATTGAAGATAGTGATGATGAAGACTCTCCCCCTAATAAATATGAATTACCTGTTGTGCCTGAGGGTTATGTTCTGGATGAAGCATCTGCTAGAGCTATTTTAGCTTGCAATGATAGATATGATCTTAAGAAGTTATTAGCTAAATGGAAGCAGCAATCTCTTAATGCTAGAATGAAACCTGACCCTGCTTTTGCTACTTCACCTATTTGTGCTACTGATAAGGATTATGAATTCTCTGTTGATCCTAATATAATTACTTTGGTTGAATCTGATCCTTTTTATGGCTATGAATCTGAAACCGTAGTGGCACATCTTACTAAATTAAATGATATAGCCACCCTGTTCACTAATGATGAGAGAACTGGCTACCTTTATATCCTTAAAATATGTCCATTCTCATTAAAGGGTGATGCTAAGATATGGTTTAATTCTCTGGATCCTGGTTGTGTGCGTAGTCCCCAGGACATGATTTATTACTTCTCTGCTAAATATTTCCCTGCTCATAAGAAACAAGCTGCTTTAAGGGATATATATAATTTTGTGCAAATTGAAGAAGAGAGTCTCCCACAAGCTTGGGGGAGGCTTCTCCAATTACTTAATGCTTTGCCTGATCATCCTCTTAAGAAAAATGAAATACTTGATATCTTTTATAATGGACTAACCGATGCTTCCAGAGATTACCTGGATAGTTGTGCTGGTTCTGTTTTCAGGGAAAGAACACTGGATGAAGCTGAAATTTTATTGAATAATATGTTGACAAATGAAAATAATTGGACACTTCCTAAGCCAATTCCTGAGCCTACTCCTAAACCAACTCCGAAGAAGAGGGGTGTTCTATTTCTCAGTCCTGAAGATATGCAAGAGGCAAAGAAATCTATGAAAGAAAAGGGTATTAAAGCTGAAGATGTTAAGAATTTACCTCCTATTGAAGAAATACATGGTCTAAATTTACCACCTGTTGAAGAAATATATGATCTTAATCCCTCACCTATTGAAGAAACACATGGTCTTGATAACCCGACACAGGTAGTAAAGGTAAATTCTCTCTATAGATATGATAAAGCTGAAATCCCTCCTACTAAGTTTGCTAGCCAATGTTTGGATGAGTTTGATAACTTTATGGTTAAGCAAGAAGATTTTAATGCTTATTTTGGTAGACAGTTGAAATATAATTCCGATACGCTTGAATACTTGGGTGATTATATGTCTAGAGTTAAAGGTGAACTTAAACTCATTAGTAAACATGCTTCTATGGTTGCCACTCAAGTAGAACAAGTACTTAAAGCTCAAAATGATTTGCTCAATGAATTAAATAGTAAGAATAATGATTATGCTGTTAGAGTGGCTACTAGAACTGGTAAAATGACTCAGGAACCTTTGTATCCTGAAGGCCATCCTAAGAGAATTGAGCAAGATTCTCAAAGAACTAATTTAGATGCACCTAGTCCTTCTAAAAAGAAGAAACAGAAAAATGATAGGAATTTGCATGCTTCTAGTGAACCTGTTGCTGAAACACCTGAGAATCCAAATGATATTTCTATTTCTGATGCTGAAACACAATCTGGTAATGAACATGAACCTAGTGATAATATTAATGAAGATGTTCATGATGATGCTCGACCTAGTAATGATAATGATGTAGAAATTGAACCTGCTGTTGATCTTGATAACCCACAATCAAAGAGTCAACGTTATGATAAGAGACTTTGTTGCTAGGAAACATGGTAAAGAAAGAGAACCTTGGGTTCAGAAACCCATGCCTTTTCCTCCCAAACCATCCAAGAAAAAGGATGATGAGGATTTTGAGCGCTTTGCTGAAATGATTAGACCTATCTTTTTGCGTATGCGTTTGACTGATATGCTCAAAATGAATCCTTATGCTAAGTATATGAAAGAAATTGTCACTAATAAAAGAAAGATACCGGAAGCTGAAATTTCCACCATGCTTGCTAATTATACTTTTAAGGGTGGAATACCAAAGAAACTAGGAGATCCAGGGGTACCCACTATACCATGCTCCATTAAAAGAAACTATGTTAAAACTGCTTTATGTGATCTTGGAGCCGGTGTTAGTGTTATGCCTCTCTCTTTATATCGTAGACTTGATTTGAATAAGTTGACACCTACTGAAATATCTTTGCAAATGGCTGATAAATCAACTGCTATACCTGTCGGTATTTGTGAGGATGTGCCTGTTGTGGTTGCAAACGTTACTATTTTGACGGACTTTGTTATTCTTGATATTCCCGAGGACGATAGTATGTCTATTATTCTTGGAAGACCTTTTTTGAATACTGCAGGGGCTGTTATTGATTGCAACAAAGGCAATGTCACTTTTCATGTTAATGGTAATGAGCATACGGTACACTTTCCGAGGAAACAACCTCAAGTCCATAGTATCAATTCTATTGGAAAAATTCCATCGATTATTATTGGAGGTTTTGAATTTCCTCTACCTACTGTCAAGAAGAAATATGATATTCTTATTATTGGGGATGTGCATATCCCCGTTGAGGTAACATAGTGTTATTCAAAATTTCTCCAGTTCCATGTTATTCGGAATGAGTTTGTTAACAAGACTTGATCAACCTTGTTAGTGGATTCCTTTTGATGAGCATGAGATGGATGAAATTAGAAAGCACAACCTTCTGTACCCTCCTTTTACTTTCTGTTATTTAGTTGAAATAAAGTAAAAATAGTATTTTTCTGTCTGTTTCCTGAATTATCCGTGCAATATAAAAATACCCCGAAAATAAAAGTTCTCCAAATGCCCTGAAATTGGAATATGATTTTTTCTGGAATATTTGAGAATATCTGGCACTGAGAACATAGCAGGGGGAGCAAGCAACTGGCCACGAGGGTCCAAGGCGCGCTCACCCCTACAAGGCGCGCACCCTGCCTCGTGGGCCCACGGTGGCTCCCCTCCACTTATTCCTGCACCCACACACTTCTTCTTCCTCCCAAAAAAATAACTATCCAGCTCAAGCACGAGTTCTAGCTCATTTTGCTGCGATTTTCGATCTCCTTGCTCAAAGCACCTCTCACAAAACTGCTTGGGGGGATTGTTCCTTGGTATGTGACTCCTCCATTGGTCCAATTAGTTTTTGTTCTAGTGCTTTATTCATTGCAAATTTGTGCTGCCTAGGTGACCATGTTCTTGAGCTTGCATGTCAAATTTATATGGTTCCAAGTAGTTCTAATGCATGATATAGGCTCTAGACACTTGTAGGAGTAGTTGCTATCAATTTTGTTGAGCTTGGTTCACTTTTATTTGAAGTTACTAAAAATTTCAGAAATTTTTCAGAGGAAGAAATATGCTTAGGAAAATGTACCAAGGTGGTCCTTCAAGGAAGCAAGGACCCAGGCTCGCAATGCGCGATGCCGATGATGAGCCACCAAGGAACGCTCCAGTGCGGCCTTGTGAATGGCCTTCGGAAGACTTTATGGATCGAGCGGGAATCAAGGAAGAATTGAACGCATATTTGCGTAACGCCGATCTTGTAAGCTTCGAGGAGGAAAAGTGTCGCCAATACCACTATCTCACTAGTTCCTTTGTGAGGAGGTTTGAATTTTCATCTTCACGCAATTCTCAAACTGTCCTGTTTGATCTTTATGAAAAATCTTATACTATGGACTTAGAGGATTTTACCACTGCTTGCAAACTTCCACAATGGGGTAGTGCTAGTGAACCTCACAAATCTGAATTTAGAGATTTTCTTGCTAGTATAACTGTGGGGGAATCTAGAGATATAGCACAAGCTACAATAGGGAGTATTCATTTTCCTGCTATACATTATTTTGCTCTCTTCATAGGTAGGTGCATAAATGGTGAAGATGAAGCATGTCATATGTGTGTCCCTGACCTCAGTATTCTTAGGAGTGCTGTGTTAGGAGACAAATCTTATAATTTGGGAGCTATTGTTGCGCGTAGGTTGCATCACAATAGATTTAATGGATATTTCTTTGGTGGAATTTATGCAACCCGCTTAGCTGATTTTCTTGGTGTAACCATACGTGATGATGATATTGAACTGCCTCCTACTTATCTAGACTTTAATGCTATGGTTCATCATCAGGTTGTCGAGAGGAATGAACCACCTCTCCAGTACAGACTAATCTTTGACAGGCGTCACGCCGTCAATATTGTTCTTCCTGCCCCTACTCTCTTTGACTTTCAGGAAAAAGGGAGACATTACATAACCAGAGAGGAGGCGGAGGAGTATAGGAGGAGGGCTGAGATAGCTCGCCTCCAAGCTGCAGCACACGATGCAATGACCGCTGCATCTCAGTACGACCCCAACTACAACTATGGATATCCGCCAGGTCACCCGTGGCAATAAACCAACTTAGGCCAAAAGCCTAAGCTTGGGGCAGTACGTATTTCTCACCGACATTACATTCATGTTCACACACTCATTGCTAGATGTTGGTGCTCATACTCTTTCACTGTAATATCCATGCTAGTTTATTTTCCTTTTTCTTGCTTTCTTCTTGTGTGTTTAATAAACCTTAAGAAAAAAAATTAGTGTAGCTTTTAGTTAGTTTACTTTTCTTGCTGTAGTAGTAATAATTAAAAAGAAAACCCAAAAAGATTTCCCGTTCTTCTTTTGCTTGTTGGGAGCTTTCCCGTGTAAATAATTTTATTTATTTTCTTTTCATTGGGGGTCGGTAGGAGAAGACCATGATTAAATTGTTGAAGTGGCTCTTATATGCATTATTGTTGATTTAACCAAGAGCCCATATTGCCTTGTCTTCTCCTGTTTATTGAATGCTCGCAGATTCCAGCTTAGTCCAATGCACGTGCACTCTTATTATTTTCACATCGTTCGGTCGTGCAAGTGAAAGGCAATAATGACGATATATGATGGACTGATTGAGATGAGAGAAGCTGGTATGAACTCGACCTCTCTTGTTTTTGTAAATATGATTAGTTCATCATTCCCGATTCAGCCTATTATGGATGAACATGTTTGCAATGATAATTAGAGATCATAGTTGCTTATGCCATGCTTGATTAGCTATGAGTTATAATGGTTTACCTTGCGTGCCAACATGCTATTAAAATGGTTGTGATGTGGTATAGTGGGGTGGTATCCTCCTTTGAATGATTCAAGTGACTTGACTTGGCACATGTTCACACATGTAGTTGAAACAAATCAACATAGCCTTTACGATATTTATGTTCATGGTGGATTATATCCTACTCATGCTTGCACTCAATGTTTATTAATTTTAATGCATGTTCATGACTGTTGTCGCTCTCTAGTTGGTCGCTTCCCAGTCTTTTGCTAGCCTTCACTTGTACTAAGCGGGAATACTGCTTGTGCATCCAATCCCTTAAACCCCAAAGTTATTCCATATGAGTCCACCATACCTTCCTATATGCGGTATCTACCTGCCGTTCCAAGTAAATTTGTATGTGCCAAACTCTAAACCTTCAAATGAAATTCTGTTTTGTATGCTCGAATAGCTCATGTATCAACTAGGGATGTCCGTATCTTCCATGCTAGGCGGGTTATTCTCAAGAGGAGTGGACTCCGCTCCTCACTCACGAGAAAATGGCTGGTCACCGGGATGCCCAGTCCCATGCTTTATGCAAATCAAATCAAAATAATTGCAAACAAAACTCCCCCTGGGACTATTGCTAGTTGGAGGCACTCGTTGTTTCGAGCAAGCCATGGATTGATGCTTGTTGGTGGAGGGGGAGTATAAACTTTACCATTCTGTTTGGGAACCGCCTATAATGTGTGTAGCATGGAAGATATCGCCATCTCTTGGTTGTTATGTTGACAATGAAAGTATGCCGCTCAAAATATTATTTATCTCTATTTCAAAACCGAGCTCTGGCACCTCTACAAATCCCTGCTTCCCTCTGCGAAGGGCCTATCTATTTACTTTTATGTTGAGTCATCACTCTCTTATCATAAGCACCAGCTGGAGAGCACTGCTGTCATTTGCATCAATTACTATTAAATTATATTGGGTATGACTATGACTGGATCTCTTTTACCATGAATTACAATGTCTAGTCAGTCCTTGATCTTTAAAGGTGCTCTGCATTTATGTTTTGCGGTCTCAGAAAGGGCTAGCGAGATGCCATCCTGTTAATATCATATTATGATTGTTTTGAGAAAGTGTTGTCATCCGATATTTATTATTATTGCTCGCTAGTTGATTATGCCATTGATATGAGTAAACATGAGACCTAAGAGTTATTGTGAATGTGGTTAGTCATAATCTTTGCTGAAAACTTGAATGCTGGCTTTACATATTTACAACAACAAGAGCAAACAGAGTTTGTAAAAGTTTTTCTTTATCACTTTCAGTTTATCAACTGAATTGCTTGAGGACAAGCAAAGGTTTAAGCTTGGGGGAGTTGATACGTCTCCGTCGTATCTACTTTTCCAAACACTTTTGCCCTTGTTTTGGACTCTAACTTGCATAATTTGAATGGAACTAACCCGGACTGACGCTGTTTTCAGCAGAATTGCCATGGTGTTATTTATGTGCAGAAACAAAAGTTCTCGGAATGACCTGAAACTCAACGGAACTTATTTTTGGAAAATATTAAAAATACTGGAAGAAGAATCCACGTCAGGGGGGCCTCCACCTGTCCACGAGGGTGGGGGGCGCTGCCCCCCTGCCTCGTGGGCCCCCTGACGCTCCACCGACCTCAACTCCAACTCCATATATTCGTGTTCGGGGAGAAAAAAATCAGAGAGAAGGATTCGCGTTTTACGATACGGAGCCGCCACCAAGCCCTAAAACCTCTCGGGAGGGCTGATCTGGAGTCCGTTCGGGGCTCCGGAGAGGGGAATCCGTCGCCATCGTCATCATCAACCATCCTCCATCACCAATTTCATGATGCTCACCGCCGTGCGTGAGTAATTCCATCGTAGGCTTGCTGGACGGTGATGGGTTGGATGAGATTTATCATGTAATCGAGTTAGTTTTGTTAGGGTTTGATCCCTAGTATCCACTATGTTCTGAGATTGATGTTGCTATGACTTTGCTATGCTTAATGCTTGTCACTAGGGCCCGAGTGCCATGATTTCAGATCTGAACCTATTATGTTTTCATGAATATATGTGAGTTCTTGATCCTATCTTGCAAGTCTATAGTCACCTACTATGTGTTATGATCCGGCAACCCCGAAGTGACAATAATCGGGACCACTCCCGGTGATGACCATAGTTTGAGGAGTTCATGTATTCACTATGTGTTAATGCTTTGGTCCGGTACTCTATTAAAAGGAGGCCTTAATATCCCTTAGTTTCCGTTAGGACCCCGCTGCCACGGGAGGGTAGGACAAAAGATGTCATGCAAGTTCTTTTCCATTAGCACATATGACTATATTCGGAATACATACCTACATTACATTGATGAATTGGAGCTAGTTCTGTGTCACCCTATGTTATGATTGTTACATGATGAACCACATCCGACATAATTCTCCATCACCGATCCAATGCCTACGAGCTTTTCACATATTGTTCTTCGCTTATTTACTTTACCGTTGCTACTGTTACAATTACTACAAAACCCAAAAATATTAATTTTGCTATCGTTACTGTTACTTCCATATTACTTTGCTACTAAATACTTTGCTGCAGATACTAAGTTATCCAGGTGTGGTTGAATTGACAACTCAACTGCTAATACTGGAGAATATTCTTTGGCTCCCCTTGTGTCGAATCAATAAATTTGGGTTGAATACTCTACCCTCGAAAACTGTTGCGATCCCCTATACTTGTGGGTTATCAAGCGTCACCACCAGAGCCTTTTGCAGGTGAAGACTACTTTTGTCAGGATAGCTTGTACTAGTTGTCTCCCTTCAAATTTGGCCGTTGTGGGATCCCTTCCCGCCTACATTTGGGAAGAGGACCAAGGCCACTATAAATAGGACTTAGCCACCACCATAGAGAAGGGATCCGAGATCAGGGCCATTCCACCCTGACCACCTCACCAGCTCATCGAGCTCAAGGACACCTCCCCTCCTGAGGCTATTCATCCATTGTACTAGTTCATCCTCAGCCCCTCGAGGCAATCCACCACAAAGCTGGAGTAGGGTATTACACCGCAAGGTGGCCCGAACCAGGATAAATCCTTGTGTCTCTTGTTCTTTGGGTTTGTCGAGCTAGGCCGTGGAATCGTTGAGCGGGCAGGCTAGGGAGAGAGTGTTCTTCGTACGCACCCCAGAGTTCGAACCTCTCAAGGGTCTGCGGAACCCTGAATCCGACATATGGTGTGCCAGGTAGGGGTGCGTCGAAGCTTCGCCCCTCTGCCCGCTTCGCTCCCCCGTCAACTCTCATGGCGAGCGCCACTCCACCGCTCAGGCCGACAGGCGCGCACGGAGGCGCTGTGGGGCTCCGGGCCTTCGCCCCCGCCTTGCGGCAGGTGCGGTGGTCGCACAAGTTCCAGTCAGAGATGCCACCTCGCTACGTTGGCACGGCGGATCCAGCAGCCTTCCTCCAGGTGTACGAGGAGGCCATTCGGGCAGCCGGAGGCGACGACAAGGTCATGGCCAACTGGTTTCCCATGGCCCTCGCCGGTGTGCCGCGCGCCTGGCTGCTCAACCTGCCGGGATCCTCCGTGGCCTCCTGGGAGGAGCCGTGCGACCTCTTCGTCAGGCGTTTCCTGGCATCAGCGCCCCTCGCCATTGCAGCCATCCTCGGTGGTTCACAGGCACCGCCCACGGACTGCCACGTTAAGAAGTTCTTCCGCCAAATGGGTGTCGCCCGTGTGCAGCAGGGGGCTCCTCCGTGATGGGCGGTACCCAAGGTCGACCTCACCTTCGACTCAGGGGACCATCTGGCGACCACCACGGGCTCGGGCGCACTCCCGATGCTCTACACACCCACCATCTGCAACGTAGCGGTTACCAAGACCCTC
Organism: Triticum aestivum; assembly: GCF_018294505.1. Classification (NCBI taxonomy): domain Eukaryota; kingdom Viridiplantae; phylum Streptophyta; class Magnoliopsida; order Poales; family Poaceae; genus Triticum; species Triticum aestivum. Next base: position 123,815,217 of record NC_057802.1, on the reverse strand, counting down.
ATCGACGGCGGAGCTGGCCTCAACGTGCTCTCTGTGGAAGCCTTCGGCTTGCTCCACGTGCCGCACGACCGGCTCCATCCCACCAAGCCGTTCTCCGGGGTTGGCAATGGTTCCACCAGCCCCTTGGGACAGATCCGCCTCCCCGTCACCTTCGGCACCCGCGACAACTACTGCACCGAGCTCATGGACTTCGACATCGCTCGCATGGGCCTCCCGTACAACGCCATCCTCGGGTACCCAGCCTTGGCCAAGTTTATGATGGCAACTCATCCTGCCTACAACCTCATGAAGATGCCAGGGAGCAGCGGCGTCCTCACCGTGGCTGGAGACACCAAGGAGGCCCTGACGGCCCTCAGGCTCGCCTTTAGGGCCGCAGCGACAGCGTGCCCCACGGACAAAACATCACATGTGGTCCAGGGGGCTGCGCCGACAAAGAAGAAGCAGTTATTCTCTCAAGATCGGGCTAAGACGAAGCAGGTACCGGTCGACGAGGACGGGGCCTCGGGAGCCACCTTCACCATAGGTGCCGACCTCGCCCCTGACCAAGAAGAGGCATTGGTGAATTTCCTGCGTGCGAACAAGGAGGTATTCGCCTGGGAGCCCAAACAGCTGGTTGGGGTCCCGAGGGGGATAATTGAGCATCACTTGAGGGTGTGCCCTAATGTGCGCCCGGTGAAGCAGAAGGCGCGACGACAGTCCACAGAGAAGCAGTCCTTCATCGTCCGGGAGACCCGCAAGCTACAAGAAGCAGGTGTCATCCGCGAGGTTCGGTACCCGGAGTGGCTGGCGAACCCAGTCGTCGTGCCCAAGAAGGGCGGGAAGGAACGCATGTGCGTCGACTTCACCAACCTCAACAAGGCCTGCCCTCAAGACCCGTTCCCGCTTCCGTGCATTGATCAGATCGTCGATTCCACCGCCGAGTGCGACCTGCTGTGTTTCCTAGATGCCTTCTCAGGTTTCCACCAGATCAAGATGGAGGTGCAGGACATAGAGATGTCGTTTGGGCTGCGTAACGCTGGGGCGACATTCCAGCTGCTGATGCACATTGCCCTAGGCCGGCAGCTCGGGAGGAACGCTGAGGCCTACGTCAACGACATTGTGGTGAAATCTCAGGAAGCAAGGACCCTCATCTAGGATCTGGAGGAGACCTTCGCTAGCCTACGCAAGGTGGACCTGCGGCTCAACCCGGAGAAATGCATGTTTGGCGTCCCCTCAGGTAAGTTGCTGGGCTTCCTTGTGTCACACATGGGAATCGAGGCGAACCCAGAGAAGGTCAAAGCGATAGAAGAGATGAGCCCGCCGCAGACTCTCATGGAAATGCAAAAGCTTGCGGGCTGCGTGACCTCGCTGGGGCGCTTCATCTCCAAGCTGGGGGAGCGCGTCCTCCGTACTTCAAGCTGATGAAGAAGAAGGGCCCATTCGAGTGGACTCCGGAGGCCGACACGACATTCAAAGACCTCAAGAGATACCTCACCAGTCCGCCGGTGATGGTGGCTCCACGTCCTCGCGAGCCCCTGGTGCTGTACCTGCCTGCCACACCTCACTCAGCTAGTGCAGCGTTGGTGGCCGTCCGGGAGGGGCGCCGGGCCGAGGACCTTCCGCACTGCACCACACAGCCGATTGAGACGATGCAGCACCAAGACGGCGCCCCTGAGGTCACTACAGCACCAGCAGACGACCAGGTTCCGCTAGGGAGCGCTCCTACGGCTGTGGTTGCCCAAACGGGCGGCCTAGCTCTTGAGGTCTCCTAGCCTCAGGAGGTGCCCCAGTCCCAGGAGGCCTCAGACTCCACCATCCTGCTCAGGGCCTCCAGACTATCCCTCTCTCATGGCCGTTCATGGTCTGGGAGCTGGACATCTTGGGACCGTTCCCTCGAGCGCCCGGGGGCTACCGCTACCTCTACGTCACCATCGACAAGTTCACCAAGTGGGCGGAGGTGGAGGCCGTCCGCACCATCCCAGCTGGCTCAGCAGTCAAGTTCATCAAGGGCCTCGTGAGCCGGTTCGGGGTCCCTAATCGCATCATCACCGACAATGGCTTGCAGTTCACTAGCAACCTTTTCAAAACGTATTGTGCTAACCTTGGAACACAGATATGCTATGCCTCAGTGGCACACCCCAGGAGCAACGGCCAGGCCGAGCGCGCCAACGCGGAGGTCCTGAGAGGCATCAAGGCAAGAAACTTCAAGAAGAAACTCGAGGCCTACGGCAGGGGCTGGCTGGATGAGCTCCAGTCCGTGCTGTGGTCCATCGCACCACCGCCACCAAGCCTACGGGCGAGACTCCATTCTTCCTCGTCTACGGAGCTGAAGCGGTTCTCCCACATGAGGTCAGGCATCGCTCCGCATGAATCTTGGCATTTGATGAGGCACGCCATGATGCCACGCGGGGGATGGATCTCATGCTGGGGGAGGAACGGCGCCGCCAAGTCTCGCTCTGAGCGGCAATGTACCAGCAGGCGTTGCGGCGGTACCACTATCGCAGCGTCCGCTCCAGGACGCTCGAGGTGGGTGATCTCGTCCTACGGAGGGTGCTCTCTAGGAAAGGGCTGCATAAGCTTTCACCCATGTGGGAGGGCCCATTTAGGGTCGCCCGCGTCTCCAGGCCTGGCGCCGCGCGCCTCGAGACGCAGGACGGGATCCCCATCCAGAACGCCTGGAACATCCAGCACCTCCGGAAGTTCTACCCATGAAGCAAGGCCCAGTGCCTGTGAAGGTCTCCGCTCGTGACACTCTCACGTAATAATGAGTGGGGCTGTACATGCCCCGGAGTCTCCAGAGTGCCGCCCTCCGGCCTCGGGGCTCCCTCCCACGTCCTAGTGGCAGCACTTAGCTCCGCGCTAGTGAGAAGACTAGACTAGGTGCCGGACATGGCTGTTCATTTTTTCTGTAGCTGGTTTGCAACCTTTTAATGAAATTTGGAGTTTGCATGATTTCAGTTGCCTGACTGACTTCCCCCTTCATTTTCTATTTTGCGTTTTGGTCCTGGTTCAGGAGGAGCTTTAGTTGCCCGTCGCTCCTTCTCGCGCATCTCGCACGCGGGGGCTGGGCAGGTGTGTGCGTGCGTGTGATGTCTACTACACAACCTTCTTCTTGTACACGTTGTTGGACCTCCAAGTGCAGAGGTTTGTAGGACAGTAGCAAATTTCCCTCAAGTGGATGACCTAAGTTTTATCAATCTGTGGGAGGCGTAGGATGAAGATAGTGTCTCTCAAGTAACCCTGCAACCAAATAACAAAGAGTCTCTTGTGTCCCCAACACACCCAATACAATGGTAAATTGTATAGGTGCACTAGTTCGTCGAAGAGATGGTGATACAAGTGCAATCTGGATGGTAGATATAGGTTTTTGTAATCTGAAATTATAAAAACGGCAAGGTAAGAAGCGATAAAAGTGAGCGTAAACGGTATTGCAATGCTAGGAAACAAGGCCTAGGGTTCATACTTTCACTAGTGCAAGTTCTCTCAACAATAATAACATAATTGGATCATATAACTATCCCTCAGCATGCAACAAAGAGTCACTCCAAAGTTACTAATAGTGGAGAACAAACGAAGAGATTATTGTAGGGTACGAAACCACCTCAAAGTTATCCTTTCTGATCGATCTATTCAAGAGTACGTAGTAAATAACACGAAGCTACTCTTTCCGTTCGATCTATCCTAGAGTTCATACTAGAATAACACCTTAAGACACAAATCAACCAAAACCCTAATGTCACCTAGATACTCCAATGTCACACAAATATTCGCGGGTATGATTATACGATATGCATCACACAATCTCAGATTCATCTATTCAACCAACACAAAGAACTTCAAAGAGTGCCCCAAAGTTTCTACCGGAGAGTCAAGACGAAAACATGTGCCAACCCCTATGCATAGATTCCCAAGGTCACGGAACCTGCAAGTTGATCACCAAAACATACATCAAGTGAATCAATAGAATACCCCATTATCACCACGGGTATCCCACGCAAGACATACATCAAGTGTTCTCAAATCCTTAAAGAATCAATCCGATAAGATAACTTCAAAGGGAAAACTTAATCCAGTACAAGAGAGTAGAGGGGGAGAAACAGCATAAGATCCAACTATAATAGCAAAGCTCGCGATACATCAAGATCGTGCCGAATCAAGAACACGAGAGAGAGAGAGATCAAACACATAGCTATTGGTACATACCCTCAGCCCCGAGGGTGAACTACTCCCTCCTCGTCATGGAGAGCGCCGGGATGATGAAGATGGCCACCGGTGAGGGATCCCCCCTCCGGCAGGGTGCCAGAACAGGGTCCCGATTGGTTTTTGGTGGCTACAGAGGCTTGCGGCGGAGGAACTCCCGATCTAGGTTATTTTCTCGAGGTTTCTGTATTTATAGGAATTTTTGGCGTAGGTCTCACGTCAGGGGGGGGTCTCCGATTCGTCCACGAGATAGGGGGACGCGCCGAGGGGGGTAGGGCGCGCCCCCACCCTTGTGGACGGCCAGGGACTCTTCTGGCCCAACTCTTTTACTCCGGGGCCTTCTTTTGGTTCATAAAAAATCATCAAAAATTGGCACGTCAATTGGACTCCGTTTGGTATTCCTTTTCTGCGATACTCAAAAACAAGGAAAAAACAGAAACTGGCACTGGGCTCTAGGTTAATAGGTTAGTACCAAAAATCATATAAAATAGCATATAAATGCATATAAAACATCCTAGATGGATAATATAATAGCATGGAACAATCAAAAATTATAGATACGTTGGAGACGTATCAAGCATCCCCAAGCTTAATTCCTGCTCGTCCTCGAGTAGGTAAATGATAAAAACATAATTTTTGATGTGGAATGCTACCTAACATAATTTTCAATGTAATTTTCCTTATTGTGGCATGAATGTTCAGATCCGAAAGATCCAAGACAAAAGTTTAATATTGACATAAAAATAATAATACTTCAAGCATACTAACCATGCAATTATGTCTTCTCAAAATAACATAGCCAAAGAAAGCTCATCCCTACAAAATCATATAGTTTGGCCATGCTTCATTTTTGTCACACAAAATGCTCCCATCATGCACAACCCCGATGACAAGCCAAGCAATTGTTTCATACTTTAGAATTCTCAAACTTTTTCAACTTTCACGCAATATATGAGCGCGAGCCATGGACATAGCACTATAGGTGGAATAGAATATGATGATGGAGGTTGTGTGGAGAAGATAAAAAGGGAGAAAGTCTCACATCGACGTGGCTAATCAACGGACTATGGAGATGCCCATCAATTGATGTCAATGCAAGGAGTAGGGATTGCCATGCAATGGATGCACTAGAGCTATAAATGTATGAAAGCTCAACAAAAGAAACTAAGTGGGTGTGCATCCAACTTGCTTGCTCACAAAGACCTAGGGCATTTTGAGGAAGCCCATCATTAGAATATACAAGTCAAGTTCTATAATGAAAAATTCCCACTAGCATATGAAAGTGACAAAATAAGAGACTCTCTATCATGAAGATCATGGTGCTACTTTGAAGCACAAGTGTGGAAAAAGGATAGTAACATTGCCCCTTCTCTCTTTTTCGCTCATTTTTTCTGTTTGGGCCTTCTCTCTTTCTTTTTTTTGTCCGGAGTCTCATCCCGACTTGTGGGAGAATCATAGTCTCCATCATCCTTTCCTCACTGGGACAATGCTCTAATAATGATGATCATCACAGTTTTATTTACTTACAACTCAAGAATTACAACTCGATACTTAGAACAAAATATGACTCTATGTAGATGCCTCCGGCGGTGTACCGGGATGTGCAATGAATCAAGAGTGACATGTATAAAAAATATGAACGGTGGCTTTGCCACAAATACGATGTCAACTACATGATCATGCAAGGCAATATGACAATGATGAAGCGTGTCATAATAAACGGAGTGGTGGAAAGTTGCATGGCAATATATCTCAGAATGGCTATGGAAACGCCATAATAGGTAGGTATGGTGGCTGTTTTGAGGAAGATATAAGGAGGCTTATGTGTGATAGAGCGTATCATATCACGGGGTTTGGATGCATCGGCGAAGTTTGCACCAACTCTCGAGGTGAGAAAGAGCAATGCACGGTACCGAAGAGGCTAGCAATGATGAAAGGGTGAGAGTGCGTATAATCCATGGACTCAACATTAGTCATAAAGAACTCACATACTTATTGCGAAAATCTACAAGTCATCAAAACCAAGCACTACACGCATGCTCCTAGGGGATAGATTGGTAGGAAAAGACCATCGCTCGTCCCCGACCGCCACTCATAAGGAAGGCAATCAAAGAACACCTCATGCTTCAAATTTGTCACACAACGGTTACCATACGTGCATGCTACGGGAATTGCAAACCTCAACACAAGTAGTTCTCAATTTCACAATTACTCAACTAGCACGACTCTAATATCACCATCTTTATATCTCAAGACAATTATCAAGTATCAAACTTCTCATAGTATTTAATGCACTTTATATATGAAAGTTTTTATTATACCCATCTTGAATGCCCATCATATTAGGACTAATTTTATAACCAAAGCAAATTACCATGCTGTTCTAAAAGACTCTCAAAATAATATAAGTGAAGCATGAGAGATCAATAATTTCTATAAAATAAAACCACCACCGTGCTCTAAAAATATATAAGTGAAGCACTAGAGCAAACGACAAACTACTCCGAAAGATATAAGTGGAGATCAATGAGTAGTCGAATAATTATGCCACTATGTGAAGACCCTCTAACATTTAAGAACTTCAGATCTTGGTATTTTATTCAAACAGCAAGCAAAACAAAAGAAAATAAAATGACGCCCCAAGCAAAACACATATCATGTGGTGAATAAAAATATAGCTCCAAGTAAAGTTACCGATGAACGAATACGAAAGAGGGGATGCCATCCGGGGCATCCCCAAGCTTAGGCTCTTGGTTGTCCTTGAATATTACCTTGGGGTGCCTTGGGAATCCCCAAGCTTAGGCTCTTGCCACTCCTTATTCCATAGTCCATCGAATCTTTACCCAAAACTTGAAAACTTCACAACACAAAACTTAACAGAAAACTCGTAAGCTCCGTTAGTATAAGAAAATAAATCACCACTTAGGTACTGTTGTGAACTCATTCTAAATTCATATTGGTGTGATATCTAATGTATTCAACCTTCTCTATGGTTCATACCCTCCGATACTACTCATAGATTCATCAAAATAAGCAAACAACACAATGAAAACAGAATCTGTCAAAAACAGAATAGTCTGTAGTAATATGTATCATTCGAATACTTCTGTAACTCCAAAAATTCTGATATAAATAGGAGGACCTGAGGAATTTGTCTATTAATCATCTGCATAAATAATCAACCTAAAAGCACTCTCCAGTAAAAAATGGCAGCTAATCTCGTGAGTGTAAAAGTTTCTGTTTTTTACAGCAAGATCGCAAAGACTTCACCCAAGTCTTCCCAAAGGTTCTACTTGGCACAAACACTAATTATAACATAAAACCACATGTAAACAGAGGCTAGGTGAACTATTTATTACTAAACAGGAGCAAAAGGAAAAGAACAAAAATAAAATTGGGTGGCCTCCCAACAAGCGCTAACGTTTAACGCCCCTAGCTAGGCATGATGATTTCAATGATGCTCGCATAAAAGATAAGAATTGAAACATAAAGAGAGCATCGTGAAGAATATGAATAGAACATTTAAGTCTAACCCACTTCCTATGCATAGGGATTTTGTGAGCAAACAACTTATGCGAACAATAATCAACTAGCATAGGAAGGCAAAACAAGCATAAAAACTTTAAGCACATAGAGAGGAAACTTGATATTATTGCAATTCCTACAAGCATATGTTCCTCCCTCATAATAATTTTCAGTAGCATCATGAATGAATTCAACAATATAACCATCACATAAAGCATTCTTTTCATGATCAACAAGCATAGAAAATTTACTACTCTCCAGATAAGCAAGATTCTTCTCATTCGGAATAATGGGAGTATCATAAGAAACTCGAATACTATAAATTGTTTCCACATTAAAAGAGTAATGTTCAGAAAAAGGGTAATCATAATCATGACAAGTTTTAATATAATCATCACTACTTTTTATAGCATAAGTGTCATCACAATAATCATCATAAGTAGCAACTTTGTTCTCATCATAATCAATTGAAACCTCTTCCAAGATAGTGGAATCATTACTAAATAAAGTCATGACTGTAGGGTAACGCAGCAGAAAACAAAATTTTTCCGACCTACGCACCAGCCCAGGACCACTATGGAGACTGCATACATGGTTTGATCTTTTTCGTTACCGACTCGTAGCGCAGCGGGAAGTAGAGTCGATGATGATCGGCGGTGCAGATCCCCGCAGCTAGGATTTACAACCTCCCAACCGCGAGGATGTATACCCTCATCTGCTCCTCAGACAGCCCTCCGGGAGGCGGTCGAACAGCCCCCCGGACGGTGTCGCGGACAGCCCTTCGGGAGGACCTTCGAAACTCGAACGGTCACTCGGACAGCCCTTCGGGAGGACCTTTGAAACTCGGACGGTCACACGGACGGCCCTTTGGGAGGCACTCACGAACTAAGACCGAAACTACGATCTCTCTACAGAGTTGCACACATACGGTGTCATCTATCCGGCAGGGCTTCGCCGTCCAGAACTAGTTCCTGCCGGAACCCAGACAGCCTTACGGCTCTACGAAACTATTTTGCGGGGAGGGAGAGAGAAGCCAGATAATGCATGGCATGTGTATGAGAGCAAGGGATGAGTGTGGAGGGCTGCCCCTCCACCTCTATTTATAGGAAATCCCAAGGGGTAGGGTAGTTTCACAAAAAACCCAAAATGCACATGAATGAAGTCCTTCCACAAGGACCTAGGAGTGAAACCAATGAACAAGAGGGTCCCCAAGGGGGATACCCCATGTGGCCGGCCACACCCCCATGAGGGGCCCAAAAAATGGCTCCTATCCATCCATGTCATCCCCAAGATCTTTTGGAGCAAAGCCCCAAAAGGTGGCTTTCCATAAAGTAACCATAAAGCTGATTTTCACTATTCACGACGACATTTTTCAGCGTCTGATCGAACTGAAAATATTTATGTGGGCTAAGAACATTTCCAGTACCCACTAAAATGATTTTCAACGCGTTCCGAAACAATTCCGGTTTTAGTGATTTTCATCTGCGAAACGCATCTGAAGTGGCTCCGGCAGCTCCGGAACATTTCCGGTTTTTATCTCAGAAAATTCCAAAAAGCTTCCAGAATGATTCTGGCATCCTCCAAGAATTATCAGGCATGTGCCGAAACCAATTTGACTTAATGGTGTATCCCGAAACAACTTTTCGGTATCATCGAAACTTATCCGATGACCTCTCTCTGCGGTACGATTCCGCTGTCCGAAACTTTTTCGGTGATTTTCTCTCAGACTCCCTGTCTAGTATTCAGCAGATAGATGACCCTTAAGCGTGTGACCCTATAGGTTCGGTGAAGTATAGACATGACCCGGAACCCCTTCCGATCAATGATCAACATCGGAGCCGTGGACACCCATATTGACCCCTATACCCACACGAATAAATATTCGAGTGAACCTCCAGTTGCCGTGTGCTATTCCTGTTGCTTCGCGATATGTTACAAATACCCGAGGTGAGACATGTTGGCATTCCCGTGGATCAACAACTTGTCCACTATGCTAGTTACCTCGTTACCGGTTTTGTTCTCTTTTCTCGTTTCGTGTTCCGGCATCCCCGTGATCAAATCACAAAGTGTCTGGCCAGACGATGATGGACACCGTAACACCGAGAGGGCCCGAGTATATCTCTCCATCGTCGGAGGAGCAAATCCCAATCTCGAGCTATCAAGTTAATTAACATACTTTCCCATGAACCCGTAAGCCGCCGTAATAGCCATCCAGTTACGGATGACGTTTAACAAACCCCAAAGTTCATGAAGCAAGCATGAAGAAACTCGATACTCTCATGGTCTAAGGAATTATGCAAACATTAACTATCTCTGTGTTATAAACCATTAACTTGTGACGAATGTATCTCATAGCATAACATCAATCCGGGTCGATTCAACACAAATGTTCTCTTAACATTGTGCCCTCAAAGTTGCTGGCATTGACATGCCCATGATCAGGAAAACAGAACCATCATGCAACACTTGAGCTAGTCTTAGAGGCCAGACTAGGAATACTTCTTACCGTTTATTATTCCACACGTGCATATGAGTCTTCCTCCGAGCCTCGTGTTATTGCAGACTCGAGAACCATAGCAGTTATAGCATGGAACATAAACATAATTATGAACTTGGAGATAAATAATATCATTTATTATTGCCTCTAGGGCATATCTCCTACAATGACCTCTCCAAATCCACTTTCATAATTGTCACAATAAGATTCAACACCCTCCAAAATAGTGGGATCATTACTTCCTAAAGTTGACACTAAACCCACTTTCATCAATATAATCATCATAAATAGGAGGCATGCTATCATCATAGTAAATTTGCATATCAAAGATTGGGAGGTTAAACATATCATCTTCATAAAAAATAGCATCCCCAAGCTTGGGACAAACATTAATTGCAGCAAATAAATTCTCGAACATGTCATTCTCATCAAACATAGCATCCCCAAGCTTGGGCCTTTTCATATCATAAGCATAATCACTCTCATCATTAATTGTATGGATAGCACCAATAATAGTATAGCAATTATCATCATCACAATGAGTAATAGAAGCAACATCATTTGGGAGGGATACCTTTTTACCTTTGCTTCTCCATCTTTTCTTTCTCTTCTTCACATCATGTGTGGGTTTAATCCTCTTTTTGGAGCTCCTTATTAATGAGATTAGTTGAATAGAAAGCTCCTCCTCGTTACCTGATTCATCATAAGAAAGAATATGAGGATATTGGGAAATCTCTTCCCTTTCATTAGTATTCTCTTCATCTTCTATTTGTTTTCTTATCTTTATGTAATTGGCAATATAAGGATTTTCAATGCAATTCACCGCACAATACATATAAATTTCCTCTAGATCAAAATCAAGAACTTTATCAAGGGAAAATTCTGGAATATCCTTAGTTATACGTTTCATTTCTTCATAACCCAGAAGCAAACTAAGTTCATTATGATGCGCAAGGGAAATAAAGTCATCACAATTTTTCGACACGATTCGATCATGAAACAATTTGCACTGGATATTTAAATGACCACGTTCATTGCAAAGTTCACAAGGATGGCTAAGAAAATATAAATTTTCAGCACAAACATCTAGCCTCTCTTGCAACCATTTAGTTTCTAAATACTTATGCCTCTTACAAAATCTATCTTCCCTATTTGGTGTGTACTTGCAAACTCTATGCACTCCACAAAAATTGACATGCTTATAAGAGACATTTTCATCATGACTAGTGCAATCATCATTAGTACTATGTGTTGGGGAACGTAGTAATTTCAAAAAAAATCCTACGCACACACAGGATCATGTTGATGCATAGCAACGAGAGGGGAGAGTGTGTCCACGTACCCTCGTAGAGCGAAAGCGGAAGCGTTATATCAACGCGGTTGATGTAGTCGTACGTCTTCATGATCCGACCAATCCAAGTACCGAAAGCACGGCACCTCCGAGTTCTGCACACGTTCGGCTCGGTGACGTCCTCGCCTTCTCGATCCAGCAAGAGGGGCGAAGTAGAAGATGAGTTCCGGCAGCACGACAGTGTGGTGACGGTGTTGGTGAAGAACAATCTTCGCAGGGCTTCGCCTAAGCACTACGAAAACTATGACGGAGGATAAACTAAAGGAGACGGGGTTGCCGGCACACGGCTTGGTGTTTCTTGATGTGTCTTGGGTGCTAGCCCTACCCCTCTATTTATATGTTGAGCCTTGGGGTCGAAACTTGTAGTAAAAGCCTCCATAAAGTCGGTTTCACCCGAAAGGCAAGAGTCCCTCTCGGACACCAGGGCCAGACGCCAGGGTTCCCGGCGTCTGGACCCAGACGCCAGGGACCCTGGCGTCTGGCCCCTGGACTCCGCAAAACTTCCTTTTGCGCTTTCCAAAAACCTCATGGGTTTCCCCTTTGGCCCAGATAAAGTGTTCTCGTGCCCAAACATTTCGGGAAACATCCGGAACCCCTTCCGATGGATTCCAGAACCTTTCCGGAGATCAAACATTACTATCCACATATCAATCTTTACTTCCGGACCATTCCGGAGTTCCTCGTCATATCCGTGATCTCATCCAAAACTCCGAACAACATTCGGTCACCAACATACATAACTCATAGTACTATATCGTCAACGAACGTTAAGCGTGCGGACCCTACGGGTTCGAGAACTATGTAGACATGACCGAGACACCTCTCTGGTCAATAACCAATAGCGGGACCTGGATGCCCATATTGGCTCCTACATATTCTACGAAGATCTTTATCGGTCAGACCGCATAACAACATACGTTGTTCCCTTTGTCATCGGTATGTTACTTGCCCGAGATTCGATCATCGGTATCTCAATACCTAGTTCAATCTCGTTACCGGCAAGTCTCTTTACTCGTTCTGTAATACATCATCCCGCAACTAACTCATTAGTTGCAATGCTTGCAAGGCTTATAGTGATGTGCATTACCGAGTGGGCCCAGAGATACCTCTCCGACAATCGGAGTGACAAATCCTAATCTCGAAATACGCCAACCCAACAAGTACCTTCGGAGACACCTGTAGAGCACCTTTATAATCACCCAGTTACGTTGTGACGTTTGGTAGCACACAAAGTGTTCCTCCGGTAAACGGGAGTTGCATAATCTCATAGTCATAGGAACATGTATAAGTCATGAAGAAAGCAATAGCAGAATACTAAACGATCAAGTGCTAAGCTAACGGAATGGGTCAAGTCAATCACATCATTCTCCTAATGATGTGATCCCGTTAATCAAATGACAACTCATGTCTATGGCTAGGAAACATAACCATCTTTGATCAACGAGCTAGTCAAGTAGAGGCATACTAGTGACACTCTGTTTGTCTATGTATTCACACAAGTATTATGTTTCCGGTTAATACAATTCTAGCATGAATAATAAACATTTATCATGATATAAGGAAATAAATAATAAATTTATTATTGCCTCTAGGGCATATTTCCTTCAGTCTCCCACTTGCACTAGAGTCAATAATCTAGTTCACATCGCCATGTGATTTAACATCAATAGTTTACATCTTTATGTGGTTAACACCCATAGTTCACATCGATATGTGACCAACACCCAAAGGGTTTACTAGAGTCAGTAATCTAGTTCACATCGCTATGTGATTAACACCCAAAGAGTACTAAGGTGTGATCATGTTTTTCTTGTGAGATAATTTTAGTCAACGGGTCTTTCACATTCAGATCCGTATGTATTATGCAAATTTCTATGTCTACAATGCTCTGCACGAAGCTACTTTAGCAAATTGCTCCCACTTTCAATATGTATCTAGATTGAGACTTAGAGTCATCTAGATGAGTGTCAAAACTTGCATCGACGTAACCCTTTACGACGAACCTTTTTGTCACCTCCATAATCGAGAAACATATCCTTATTCCACTAAGGATAATTTTGACCGCTGTCCAGTGATCTACTCCTAGATCACTATTGTACTCCCTTGCCAAAACCAGTGTAGGGTATACAATAGATCTGGTACATAGCATGGCATACTTTATAGAACCTATGGCTGAGGCATAGGGAATGACTTTCATTCTCTTTCTATCTTCTGCCGTGGTCGGGCTTTGAGTCTTACTCAATTTCACACCTTGTAACACAGGCAAGAACTCTTTCTTTGAATGTTCCATTTTGAACTACAAAATCTTGTCAAGGTATGTACCCATTGAAAAAACTTATCAAGCGTTTTGATCTATCTCTATAGATCTTGATGCTCAATCTGTAAGCAGCTTCACCGAGGTCTTTCTTTGAAAAACTCCTTTCAAACACTCCTTTATGCTTTGCAGAATAATTCTACATTATTTCCGATCAACAATATGTTATTCACATATACTTATCAGAAATGTTGTAGTGCTCCCACTCACTTTCTTGTAAATACAGGCTTCACCGCAAGTCTGTATAAAACTATATGCTTTGATCAACTCATCAAAGCGTATATTCCAACTCCGAGATGCTTGCACCAGTCCATAGATGGATCGCTGGAGCTTGCACATTTTGTTAGCACCTTTAGGATTGACAAAACCTTCAAGTTGCATCATATACAACTTTTCTTCCAGAAATCCATTCAAGAATGCAGTCTTTACATCCATTTGCCAGATTTCATAAAATGTGGCAATTTGCTAACATGATTCGGACAGACTTAAGCATCGCTACGAGTGAGAAGGTCTCATCGTAGTCAACTCCTTGAACTTTGTCAAAACCTTTTTCGACAAGTCAAGCTTTGTTGATAGTAACACTACTATCAGCGTCCGTCTTCCTCTTGAAGATCCATTTATTTTCTATGGCTTACTGATCAACGGGCAAGTAAACCAAAGTCCATACTTTGTTCTCATACATGGATCCCATCTCAGATTTCATGGCCTCAAGCCATTTTGCGGAATCTGGGCTCATCATCGCTTCCTCATAGTTCGTAGGTTCGTCATGGTCTAGTAACATGACCTCCAGAACAGGATTACCGTACCACTCTGGTGCGGACCGTACTCTGGTTGACCTACGAGGTTTGGTAGTAACTTGATCTGAAGTTACATGATCACCATCATTAGCTTCCTCGCTAATTGGTGTAGTAGTCACAGGAACAGATTTCTGCGATGAACTACTTTCCAATAGGGGAGCAGGTACAGTTACCTCATCAAGTTCTACTTTCCTCCCACTCACTTCTTTCGAGAGAAACTCCTTTTCTAGAAAGGATCCATTCTTAGCAACGAATATCTTGCCTTCGGATCTGTGATAGAAGGTGTACCCAACTGTCTCCTTTGGGTATCCTATGAGGACACATTTCTCCGATTTGGGTTTGAGCTTATCAGGATGAAACTTTTTCTTATAAGCATCGCAACCCCAAATTTTAAGAAACGACAACTTTGGTTTCTTGCCAAACCACAGTTCATACGGTGTCGTCTCAACGGATTTAGATGGTGCCCTTTTTAATGTGAATGCAGCTGTCTCTAATGCATAACCCCAAAACTATAGTGGTAAATTGGTAAGAAACATCATAGATTTCACTATATCCAATAAAGTACGGTTATGACATTTGGACACACCATTATGCTGTGGTGTTCCAGGTGGCACTAATTTTGTGAAACTATTCCACATTGTTTTAATTGAAGGCCAAACTCGTAACTCAAATATTTTACCTCGGCGATCATATCGTAGAAACTTTTATTTTTGTTACGATGATTCTCCACTTCACTCTGAAATTCTTTGAACTTTTCAAATGATTCAGACTTGTGTTTCATCAAGTAGATATACCCATATCTGCTCAAATCATCTGTGAAGGTCAGAAAATAACGATACCCGCCGCGAGCCTCAACACTCGTCGGATCGCATACATCAGTATGTATTATTTCCAATAAGTCAGTTGCTCGCTCCATTGTTTCAGAGAACGGAGTCTTAGTCATCTTGCCCATAAGGCATGGTTCGCAAGCATCAAGTGATTCATAATCAAGTGATTCCAAAATCCCATCAGCATGGAGTTTCTTCATGCGCTTTACACCAATATGACCTAAACAGCAGTGCCACAAATAAGTTGCACTATCATTATTAACTTTGCATCTTTTGGCTTCAATATTATGAATATGTGTATTACTACGATCAAGATCCAACAAACCATTTTCATTGGGTGTATGACCATAGAAGGTTTTATTCATGTAAACAGAAAAACAATTATTCTCTAACTTAAATGAATAACCGTATTGCAATAAACATGATCAAATCATATTCATGCTCAACGCAAACACCAAATAACACTTATTTAGGTTCAACACTAATCCCGAAAGTATAGGGAGTGTGCGATGATGATCATATCAATCTTGGAACTACTTCCAACACACATCGTCACCTCGCCCTTAACTAGTTTCTGTTCAGTCTGCAACTCCCGTTTTGAGTTACTACTCTTAGCAACTGAACTAGTATCAAATACTGAGGGGTTGCTATAAACACTAGTAAAGTACACATTAATAACATGTATATCAAATATACCTATGTTCACTTTGCCATCCTTCTTATCCACCAATTACTTGGGGTAGTTCCGCTTCCAGTGACCAGTCCCTTTGCAGTAGAAGCACTTAGTCTCAGGCTTAGGTCCAGACTTGGGGTTCTTCACTTGAGCAGCAACTTGCTTGCCGTTCTTCTTGAAGTCCCCCTTCTTCCCTTTGCCCCTTTCTTGAAACTAGTGGTCTTGTTAACCATCAACACTTGATGTTTTTCTTGATTTCTACCTTCGTCGATTTCAGCATCACGAAGAGCTTGGGAATTATTTTCACCATCCCTTGCATATTATAGTTCATCACGAAGTTCTACTAACTTGGTGATGGTGACTAGAGAATTCTGTCAATCACTATTTTATCTGGAAGATTAACTCCCACTTGATTCAAGTGATTGTAGTACCCAGACAATCTGAGCACATGCTCACTGCTTGAGCTATTCTCCTCCAACTTTTAGCTATAGAACTTGTTGGAGACTTCATATCTCTCAACTCGGGTATTTGCTTGAAATATTAACTTCAATTCCTGGAACATCTCATATGGTCCATGACGTTCAAAACGTCTTTGAAGTCCTGATTCTAAGCCGTTAAGCATGGTGCACTAAACTATCAAGTAGTCATCATATTGAGCTAGCCAAACGTTCATAACGTCTGCATCTGCTCCTGCAATAGGTCTGTCACCTAGCGGTGCATCAAGGACATAATTCTTCTGTGCAGCAATGAGGATAAACCTCAGATCACGGATCCAATCCACATCATTGCTACTAACATCTTTCAACTTAGTTTTCTCTAGGAACATATATAAAACATAGGGAAGCAACAACGCGAGCTATTGATCTACAACATAGATATGCTAATACTACCAAGACTAAGTTCATGATAAATTAAAGTTCAATTAATCATATTACTTAATAACTCCCACTTAGATAGACATCCCTCTAATCCTCTAAGTGATCACGTGATCCATATCAACTAAACCATAACCGATCATCACGTGAAATGGAGTAGCTTTCAATGGTGAACATCATTATGTTGATCATATCTACTATATGATTCACGCTCGACCTTTCGGTCTCAGTGTTCCGAGGCCATATCTGCATATGCTAGGCTCGTCAAGTTTAACCTGAGTATTCCGCGTGTGCAAAACTGGCTTGCACCCGTTGTAGATGGACGTAGAGCTTATCACACCCAATCATCACGTGGTGTCTGGGCACGACGAACTTTGGCAACGGTGCATACTCAGGGAGAACACTTTTATCTTGAAATTTAGTAAGAGATCATCTTATAATGCTACCGTCAATCAAAGCAAGATAAGATGCATAAAAGATAAACATCACATGCAATCAATATAAGTGATATTATATGGCCATCATCATCTTGTGCTTGTGATCTCCATCTCCGAAGCACCGTCATGATCACCATCGTCACCGGCGCGACACCTTGATCTCCATCGTAGCATCGTTGTCGTCTCGCCAATCTTATGCTTCTATGACTATCGCTACCACTTAGTGATAAAGTAAAGCATTACAGGGCGATTGCATTGCATACAATAAAGCGACAACCATATGGCTCCTGCCAGTTGCCGATAACTCGGTTACAAAACATGATCATCTCATACGATAAAATTTAGCATCATGCTTTGACCATATCACATCACAACATGCCCTGCAAAAACAAGTTAGACGTCCTCTACTTTGTTGTTGCAAGTTTTACGTGGCTGCTATGGGCTGAGCAAGAACCGTTCTTACCTACGCATCAAAACCACAATGATACTTCGTCAAGTTAGTGCTGTTTTAACCTTCTCAAGGACCGGGCATAGCCACACTCGGTTCAACTAAAGTTGGAGAAACTGACACCCGCCAGCCACCTGTGTGCAAAGCACGTCGGTAGAACCAGTCTCGTGTAAGCGTACGCGTAATGTCGGTCCGAGCCGCTTCATCCAACAATACCGCCGAACCAAAGTATGACATGCTGGTAAGCAGTATGACTTGTATCGCCCACAACTCACTTGTGTTCTACTCGTGCATATAACATCTACGCATAAAACCTGGCTCGGATGCCACTGTTGGGGAACGTAGTAATTTCAAAAAAAAAATCCTACGCACACATAGGATCATGGTGATGCATAGCAACGAGAGGGGAGAGTGTGTCCACGTACCCTCGTAGACCAAAAGCGGAAGCGTTATATCAACGCGGTTGATGTAGTCATACGTCTTCATGATCCGACCGATCCAAGTACTGAAAGCACGGCACCTCCGAGTTATGCACACGTTCGGCTCGGTGACGTCCTCGCCTTCTCGATCCAGCAAGAGGGGCGAAGTAGTAGATGAGTTCTGGCAGCACGACGGTGTGGTGACGGTGTTGGCGAAGAACAATCTTCGTAGGGCTTCGCCTAAGCACTACGAAAACTATGACGGAGGATAAACTAGAGGAGACGGGGTTGCCGGCACACGGCTTGGTGTTTCTTGATGTGTCTTGGGTGCTAGCCCTACCCGTCTATTTATATGTTGAGCCTTGGGGTCGAAACTTGGAGTAAAAGCCTCCACAAAGTCGGTTTCACCCGAAAGGCAAGAGTCCTTCTCGGACTCCAGGGCCAGACGCCAGGGTTCCCGGCGTCTGGACCCAGACGCCAGGGACCCTGGCGTCTGGCCCCTGGACTCCGCAAAACTTCCTTTTGCGCTTTCCAAAAACCTCATGGGCTTTCCCCTTTGGCCCAAAGTGTTCTCGTGCCCAAACATTTCGGGAAACATCCGGAACCCCTTCCGATGGATTCCGGAACCTTTCCGGAGATCAAACACTACTATCCACATATCAATCTTTACTTCCGGACCATTCCGGAGTTCCTCGTCATATCCGTGATCTCATCCAAAACTCCGAACAACATTCGGTCACCAACATACATAACTCATAGTACTATATCGTCAACGAACATTAAGCGTGCGGACCCTACGGGTTCAAGAACTATGTAGACATGACCGAGACACCTCTCTGGTCAATAACCAATAGCGGGACCTGGATGCCCATATTGGCTCCTACATATTCTATGAAGATCTTTATCGGTCAGACCGCATAACAACATACGTTGTTCCCTTTGTTATCGGTATGTTACTTGCCCGAGATTCGGTCGTCGGTATCTCAATACCTAGTTCAATCTCGTTACCGGCAAGTCTCTTTACTCGTTCTGTAATACATCATCCCGCAACTAACTCATTAGTTGCAATGCTTGCAAGGCTTATAGTGATGTGCATTACCGAGTGGGCCCAGAGATACCTCTCCGACAATCGGAGTGACAAATCCTAATCTCGAAATACGCCAACCCAACAAGTACCTTCGGAGACACCTGTAGAGCACCTTTATAATCACCCAGTTACGTTGTGACATCTGGTAGCACACAAAGTGTTCCTCCGGTAAACGGGAGTTGCATAATCTCATAGTCATAGGAACATGTATTAGTCATGAAGAAAGCAATAGGAGAATACTAAACGATCAAGTGCTAAGCTAACGGAATGGGTGAAGTCAATCACATCATTCTCCTAATGATGTGATCCCGTTAATCAAATGACAACTCATGTCTATGGCTAGGAAACATAACCATCTTTGATCAATGAGCTAGTCAAGTAGAGGCATACTAGTGACACTCTGTTTGTCTATGTATTCACACCAGTATTATGTTTCCGGTTAATACAATTCTAGCATGAATAATAAAAATTTATCATGATATAAGGAAATAAATAATAACTTTATTACTACCTCGATGGCATATTTCCTTCACTATGGATATTCAAAGAGTTCGTACTAACAACATTACAATCATGCTCATGATTCAAAGATTTAGTGCCAAATATTTTAATGCATTCTTCTTCTAGCACTTGGGCACAATTTTCCTTTCCATCATTTTCACGAAAGAAATTAAAAAGATGAAGCATATGAGGCACCCTCAATTCCATTTTTTTTGTAGTTTTCTTTTATAAACTAAACTAGCGATAAAACAAGAAACTAAAAGACTCGATTGCAAGATCTAAAGATATACCTTCAAGCACTCACCTCCCCGGCAACGACGCCAGAAATTGGCTTAGTTGACAGGGTGTTAGTGCTGCTTTCCTAGCCTCCCTGGCAACGACGCCAGAAATTGCTTGATGTCTACTACACAACCTCCTTCTTGTAGACGTTGTTGGGCCTCCAAATGCAGAGGTTTGTAGGACAGTAGCAAATTTCCCTCAAGTGGATGACCTAAGGTTTATCAATAAATGGGAGGCGTAGGATGAAGATGGTCTCTCTCAAGCAACCCTGCAACCAAATAACAAAGAGTCTCTTGTGTCCCCAACACACCCAATAGAATGGTAAATTGTATAGGTGCACTAGTTCGGCGAAGAGATGGTGATACAAGTGCAATATGGATGGTAGATATAGGTTTTTGTAATCTGAAATTATAAAAACAGCAAGGTAACAAGCGATAAAAGTGAGCATAAACGGTATTGCAATGCTAGGAAACAAGGCCTAGGGTTCATAATTTCACTAGTGCAAGTTCTCTCAACAATAATAACATAATTGGATCATATAACTATCCCTCAACATGCAACAAAGAGTCACTCCAAAGTTACTAATAGCAGAGAACAAACGAAGAGATTATTTTAGGGTACGAAACCACCTCAAAGTTATCCTTTATGATCGATCTATTCAAGAGTCCGTAGTAAAATAACATGAAGCTATTCTTTTCATTCGATCTATCCTAGAGTTCATACTAGAATAACACCTTAAGACACAAATCAACCAAAACCCTAATGTCACCTAGATACTCCAATGTCACCACAAGTATCCACGGGTATGATTATACGATATGCATCACACAATCTCAGATTCATCTATTCAACCAACACAAAGAACTTCAAAGAGTGCCCCAAAGTTTCTACCGGAGAGTCAAGACGAAAACGTGTGCCAACCCCTATGCATAGATTCCCAAGGTCACAGAAGCCGCAAGTTGATCACCAAAACATACATCAAGTGAATCAATAGAATACCCCATTGTCACCACGGTTATGCCACACAAGACATACATCAAGTGTTCTCAAATCCTTAAAGACTCAATCCGATAAGATAACTTAAAAGGGAAAACTCAATCCATTACAAGAGAGTAGAGGGGGAGAAACATCATAAGATCCAACCATAATAGCAAAGCTCGCGATACATCAAGATCGTGCCAAATCAAGAACACGAGAGAGAGAGAGAGATTAAACACATAGCTACTGGTACATACCCTCAGCCCCGAGGGTGAACTACTCCCTCCTCATCATGGAGTGCACCGGGATGATGAAGATGGCCACCGGTGAGGGATCCCCCCTCCGGCAGGGTGCCGGAACAGGGTCCCGATTGGTTTTTGGTGGCTGCAGAGGCTTGCGGCAGCGGAACTCCCGATCTAGGTTATTTTCTGGAGGTTTATGTATTTATAGGAATTTTTGGCGTAGGTCTCACGTGAGGGGGGGTCTCCGAGTCGTCCACGAGATAGGGGGACGCGCCCAGGGGGGTAGGGTGCGCCCCCACCCTCGTGGACGGCCAGGGACTCTTCTGGCCCAACTCTTTTACTCCGGGGGCTTCTTTTGGTCCATAAAAAATCATCAAAAATTGGCACGTCAATTGGACTCTGTTTGGTATTCCTTTTCTGCGATAATCAAAAACAAGGAAAAAACAGAAACTGGCACTGGGCTCGAGGTTAATAGGTTAGTCACAAAAATCATATAAAATAGCATATAAATGCATATAAAACATCCTAGATGGATAGTATAATAGCATGGAACAATCAAAAATTATAGATACGTTGGAGACGTATCAGTGTGCAACGGGCTCGCCCCGCGCAGCAAACACACTTCGCCGTAGCCCCGCTCCCTCGGAGCTCCGGCTTTTTCTATCCTCGCGAGACGCCCTCGAGCAAGCTCGTGATCTACGCACCCTCTTGATGTCCATGCCCCTCGGGTACTGCGATGTGGTGCACTGAGCCACGACGGGCCCACGCCTGAGGGCTCACGCAAAGAAGAATAAGGCACCCAACAGAGCTTTCTAACAACTCCACAACTTTGTGACACCCCCTGAGGTTGGAGATTCCCGAGCCGACAACGAGAAGGGCCTCACCAGGTAGTAGAACGCCCACTCTCGCGAGGAGGGGAACTACCGCAAGCATATCAAGCTAAGTATCCTACCATACTCATTTGGAGATTGAGCACCGCAGTGTAACATCGGAGCAATAAGCATAACATAGCAGCATAAATACCATAGTTCATTACACGCCCCCGCAGGGCCCCATGCTTGTTTTTTAAATGCAGGAAGAAAGGAAAGGATAAACAAAAGCGGCACGCACAACCGCAGCAGCTCACGAGGGTTGGCTCCAAGGGCCTCCCGGACTCAGCCAGAGCCTTCCTCGCGCTTCACCGGAGCGTGGCGATGGGACGACCCGCCACCGTCCTCGAAGTGAGCCTGGCGACATGGCGGATGGTCGTAGCCGCCGTTGCTAGAGCTCTTGCTGGAGGAGGAGCCGCCGCCACTGGACGAGCCACGGCCGTCGCCAAGGGCAAGCTCGCCCTCATCATCGTCGCGGACGTCGTCAAGGCCAAGCTCGTCGTCGCCGCCACTGTCCTCGGGGTAGCACCCTGCGCGGAGACCATCTGTGAGGGTTGCGACGCCGTCATACTTGAAGTGGAGGGTGCACCTCCTGCTCAGGTCGCGCGCGCGGGCGAACGTCTGCTAGCCGCGGGCTAGGACCACGTTGCCCGTGTTAGAAACCTCCACCGCAGCCCATGAGGCCTTGTTGCAGCAACCGTCGGCTTGCAACCAGAAGCCGTCGAGACCCATGGCCGGCAGCTCGCCGGCAAAGGAGCGCAGGAGCTGGAGCCATGTGGCGGCCGGCCTCTCCGACCACACGACGAACTCCGGGAGCACCTCCGCCGAATGGAAGCGCGACCGTGGAGGCCGGGCGACCACAGCGCGCCTTCCCTCGGCGCAAGGGCTGCCCCCCCCTCGAGCGGCCCTTGCCGCGAGAGGAGACACTGCTGCGGCCGCCGAGGACGACGCCGGTTCTCGGAGGAGTACGCACGCGCCCCCGAGGAGCCACAGCAGGGGTCGCGGCGTTCTTGCGGGGGCGGCCCCGCCCCCTCTTGGGTGGCGGCGAGCTGGGCCCCTCCTGACGAGCCTTCCCCTTCTCCGCGGCTGAGAACCTCTTCGTTGGTGCCATGGGTGCTTCGGCAAGTTAGCAAGATGGAGAGACCAAGAGGGAGAGAAGAAGTGGACTGCAAGAAGAAGATGATGAGTAGAAGGGGCTCCGCCCCCTCCTCATTTATAGCCAAGAGGAGGCCAACGGCCGGCCTCCACGATCATGCATAATGATGGTTTTCCTCTGCATGCAGCAGGGTCTCGTCAAGTCGGACGGTTGCCGAGGCAGCGTGGGGAAGCAGAGGCGCCCACGTCTCGTCAATCGCCACGCATCACCCGAGGACACAGGCGGTTGGGGCCCGCGGTGCTCCACACTTGCCCTTTGGCTTCGCCTCGAAGCCAAGTCCGAGCACGCCTTAGGCCCTGGGGCTATTGTCGGTGTGCTGGGAACGGGGGTACCCATACTTGCCTTCTTGCGGCCCACGGCATGGCTCCATCAGTGGCCTGGTACGACCCAGTTTCAACAACAACAACACAAGACCCTCATGAGGGACCAAGCCTCGTGAGGCGGACGACACCAAGACCTCCCTGGGGGTAGCCTCACTAGGCTGGGTCCTGAGGAGCGGAGATATCTATGCAAGGTGCACCTCGCGAGGTACACGTGATGTGAGCCATGACGACCAAGGCCAGGCAGGCGCCAGCGCATGCAGTGTACCAGTTTCCTCTTTGGTGCTAAGGAGGCAAGCGCAGGCGCGAGGTCCCGAGGCATCGGGCAAAGGTTTCCATATCAGCGCAACGAGACCAAGACTGCCAGGACGGCAGGACGGAGGTCTACAGCGTCACCACCAGAGCCTTTTGCAGGCGAAGACTACTTTTGTCAGGATAGCTTGTAGTAGTTGTCTCCCTTCAAATTTGGCAGTTGTGGGATCCCTTCCCGCCTACATTTGGGAAGACGACCAAGGCCACTATAAATAGGACTTAGCCACCACCATAGAGAGGGGATCCGAGATCGGGACATTCCACCCTGACCACCTCACCAGCTCATCGAGCTCAAGAACACCTCACCTCCTGAGGCTGTTCATCCATTGTACTAGTTCATCCTCAGCCCCTTGAGGCAATCCACCACAAAGCTGGGGTAGGGTATTACACCGCAAGGTGGCCCGAACCAGGATAAATCCTTGTGTGTCTTGTTCTTTGGGTTCGTCGAGCTAGGTCGTGGAATCGTTGAGTAGGCAGGCTGGGGAGAGAGTGTTCTTCGTACGCACCCCAGAGTTCGAACCTCTCAAGGGTCTGCGGAACCCTGAATCCGATAGTAATTCCTAACAAGTAACAAGTAGCAATAGTAAAAAAGGTGTATCAAGGTGGACTAATCCTTTTTATAGCAAAGGACAAGCTGGAAAATTCTGTTGACATGGGAATTCTCGTCTAGTCACCTTTACCATGTTTAGTTGATTCACGTTCGCTACTTTGATAATTTGATATGTGGGTGAACCAGTGCTAGGGTGCTATTCTTACTTGAACAAGAAACCCTCTTATGATTACCCTCTCTCGCAAGCATCCACAACTACGAAAGAAGAATTAAGATAAATCTAACCATAGCATGAAACATATGAATCCAAATCAGCCCCTTATGGAATAACACATAAACTAGGGTTTAAGCTTCTATCACTCTCGCAACCCATCATCTAGTTATTTCTCCCCAATGCCTTCCCTTAGGCCCAAGTATGGTGAAGTCTCATGTAGTCGACGTTCACATGACACCACTAAAGGAAGAACAACATAGATATCATCAAAATATCAAACGAATACCAACTTCACATGATTACTTATAACAAGACTTCTCTCATGTCCTCAAGAGCAAAAGTAAATAATCACAAATCATATTCGTGTTCAAGATCAAAGATGTATTGAATATGTTTGAGGATTTGAAAATGTAATCTTCCACCAAATAAACCAACTAGCATCAAGTACAATATGTAATCAACACTACTAGCAACCCACGGGTACCAATCTGAGGTTTTGGGACAAAGATTGAATACAAGAGATGAACTAGGGTTTGTGAGGAGATGGTGCTGGTGAATATGTTGATAAAGATTTGTTCTCCCATGATTAGAGGATTGCTGGTGATGTCGATGACTTCGGTTTCCCCCTCCCGGAGGGAAGTATCCCCAGCGAAAGTGCTCCCCCGGAGAGCAAAACTTCTCCTACCCAGGTTCCGCCTCGAGATGGCGGCGCTTCATCCCGAAAGTCTTCCTCTTATTTTTTATCTAGGGTAAAACCCTTCATATAGCAGAACATGGGCAGTGGAGGCCAGCTGTGGGCCACACAAGGCATCATGGCGCGCTCTGGGGGGGGGGGGTTGCCTTGTGGGCAACGGGTGGCCCCCTCTGGTATTTCTTTGTTCCAGTGTTTGTTATATGTTCAATAAAAATCCTTGTGAAGTTTTAGGTCATTTGGAGCTTCGTAGAATAGCTATCTCTGCTGTAGCTCTTTTAGGTCCAGAATTCCAGTTGCCGGTAATTCCCCCCTCCATGTAAATCTTGCAAATTAAGAGAGACAAGGCATTAGAATTATAGGGGAACGTAGTAATTTCAAAAAAATTCCTACGAACACACAGGATCATGGTGATGCATAGCAACGAGAAGGGAGAGTGTTGTCCACGTACCCTCGTAGACCGAAAGCGGAAGCGTTAGCACAACGCGGTTGATGTAGTCGTACGTCTTCACGATCCGACCGATCAAGTACCGAACGCACGACACCTCCGAGTTCAGCACACGTTCAGCCCGATGATGTCCCTCGAACTCCGATCCAGCCGAGTGTTGAGGGAGAGTTTCGTCAGCACGACGGTGTGGTGACGATGATGATGTTCTACCGAGCAAGGCTTCGCCTAAGCACCGCTACGATATTATCGAGGTGGATTATGGTGGAGGGGGGCACCGCACACGGCTAAGAGATCAAGAGATCAATTGTTGTGTCTCTAGGGTGCCCCCTGCCCCCGTATATAAAGGAGCAAGGGGGGGAGGTGCGGCCGGCCAGGAGGGGCGCGCTAGGTGGAGTCCTACTCCCACCGGGAGTAGGACTCCCTCCCTTTTCCTAGTTGGATTAGGAGTGGAGGGGAAAGAGGTGGAGGAGAGGAAGGAAAGGGGGGGGCGCCACCCCCCTCTCCTTGTCCTATTCGGACTAGGGGGGAGGGGCGCGCGGCCATGCCCTGGCCGCCTCTCCTCTTCTCCACAAAGGCCCACTATGGCCCATTAAGCCCCCGGGGGGTTCGGTAACCCCTCGATACTCCGGTAAAATCCCGATTTCACCCGGAACACTTCCGATATCCAAATATAGGCTTCCAATATATCAATCTTCATGTCTCAACCATTTCGAGACTCCTCGTCATGTCCGTGATCACATCCGGGACTCCGAACAACCTTCGGTACATTGAAACATATAAAATCATAATATAACTGTCATCGAAATGTTAAGCGTGCGGACCCTACGGGTTCGAGAACTATGTAGACATGACAGAGACACGTCTCCGGTCAATAACCAATAGCGGAACCTGGATGCTCATATTGGCACCCACATATTCTTCGAAGATCTTTATCGGTCAGACCGCATAACAACATACATTGTTCCCTTTGTCATCGGTATGTTACTTGCCCGATATTCGATCGTCGGTATCTCAATACCTAGTTCAATCTCGTTATCGGCAAGTCTCTTTACTCGTTCCGTAATACATCATCCCGCAACTAACTCATTAGTTGCAATGCTTGCAAGGCTTATAGTGATGTGCATTACCGAGTGGGCCCAGAGATACCTCTCCGACAATCGGAGTGACAAATCCTAATCTCGAAATACGCCAACCCAACAAGTACCTTCGGAGACACCTGTAGAGCACCTTTATAATCACCCAGTTACGTTGTGACGTTTGGTAGCACACAAAGTGTTCCTCTGGTAAACGGGAGTTGCATAATCTCATAGTCATAGGAACATGTATAAGTCATGAAGAAAGCAATAGCAGAATACTAAACGATCGTGTGCTAAGCTAACGGAATGGGTCAAGTCAATCACATCATTCTCCTAATGATGTGATCCCGTTAATCAAATGACAACTCATGTATATGGCTAGGAAACATAACCATCTTTGATCAACGAGCTAGTCAAGTAGAGGCATACTAGTGACACTATGTTTGTCTATGTATTCACACATGTATTATGTTTCCGGTTAATACAATTCTAGCATGAATAATAAACATTTATCATGATATAAGGAAATAAATAATAACTTTATTATTGCCTCTAGGGCATATTTACTTCAAGAATTGCATCATAAAGTGAAATAATGACCAAAAAATTTATAAATAACAATAGGAAAACATGATGCAAAATGAATGTATCAACTCCCCAAAGCTTAGACCTCGCTTGTCCTCAAGCGAAAGCCGAACTCGATAATCATGACCACATGTTTAGGGAGAGAGAGAAGAGAGGGAGGGGTGTCGATAAAACAAAATACGGACATGATATCATCATGTTCATTATCATAGTAGCAAATATTTATCATATAAATTCTCATAATCAAGTAACAATTCATTCACAACTTTGAAGTATGAAGTATAAACACTCTTGAAAGCAAACAAACTATGTTCTCAATCATCGAAACAATCACAATTCATCATATTTCCAAGAAGAGTCTATGTAAGAACTTTTGTTTTAGCAAGTCCACATACTCAACTATCATATAGTCTTCTATGATTGCTAACACTCAATGCATGTTTTTGGGAACAAACATTTCCGTCAGACACATAGGAAGATGG
The DNA here is from genome assembly GCF_018294505.1 of Triticum aestivum. Classification (NCBI taxonomy): domain Eukaryota; kingdom Viridiplantae; phylum Streptophyta; class Magnoliopsida; order Poales; family Poaceae; genus Triticum; species Triticum aestivum. The sequence goes on along the minus strand of NC_057802.1, from coordinate 123,787,085 downwards.
GGGTTTATCGATTTCACCTCCCAACTCGTTTATCTTGAGGATAATGTAAACAATAATTAATCATGATTACCTACATCCAACTGGATATATATGCCTGGATCTTTCCCCACCACATGATGTTTGCCAAGTAAAGGATAAATAAGAATGGAATAGGGATACTCACTATTGACTCTTGCATAAAAGTAAATACAGAAAAGTAAAAGATATGCCCTTGGAGGAGGGAAGCAGAGATTCTCATGCGCTTTTTAGTTTTGGATGTGCAAGCTCTTAATGTAAAGGAATGTCACTTTATATTGCCCCTTATGATAGCAACCTTTATTACGCAATCTGTCGCTTTTATTTCTTTGCCACCACAAGATCGTACAAAAGCTTATTTTCCCTTACAATAAAAGATCATACATATTTAGGAGAAATTTTTATTGCTTTTGCACCGATGACATCTTACTTGAAGGATCTTATTCAATCCATAGGTAGATATAGTGGACTCTCATGATAAGAAACTGGGTTTAAGGGGTTATGGATGTACAAATAGTATCTCTACTTAGTATGAAGTTTTGGCTGGAAAAAGATTATAAACAAGCACCACATGTTAGAGGATCCATGAAAAAATAACTTCTATGTGAATGTAAGCAAACATAACTCATTACGTTGTCTTCCTTGTCCAACATCAACTATTTGACCAAGCAGAAAATATATTTACAAGTGAATCCTCTCTTCCTTTAATAATCTTGCATGAATTGCATCAATGACCAATAATATGTTTGTTAATTTCCAATAATTTTTATCAACCATACTTTTCCTATGTGAACTTATTACTTCCCATGGGATTAACAAGAAAGTAAATAAGCAAAAAATCAAACTACACTGGTGCGCGTCGGTCCTAAACAAACGGTTTTTAACCCCTTTCCGCGACGGCATCTGGAACCGTCGCCAAGTGAGTGTGGGCGATAGGGGGGTCCTTCCCACACGACCCAGAAACCGTTGGGGATATGCCCTCCTGGTACACACGTTCGGCAAAATGAGGTCGTGTGCGACCGGCGAGCGCGCAAATACGGAAATACGTACAATATAGCTAACAAATACAATTATACGGCGAAATTGTTTCCGGTCGCAAGTACATCCCACACAGTCAGTCCCCGCTAAATGTTTCCGTTCGTATGTACATCCCACACAGTCGCTCCAAAGAAAACGTTTGCGCAAGGTGGCGTAACGCAAACAGTTTTGAAGAGAATGTCGTGTGTGATTGTTCATTGATCCAACACGGTTTATTCCTAGAAACTGTGTGCGTTGCCTGAGGCCATCGCCCACGGTCGTTTCTCATTAACTGTTTGCAATAGGAAAACCCAATTAGCAAGCTAATTGGCCAATTAGCGGGCTAACTGCCCTATTATTAATAATCCATTTACAAATCTAATTGACATTCATATTAAGCACATAATATATCCCATTTCCATATTAAGGAAGTAGGATTTCATAATTCAAATACATCATAGTACAACATGGTATAGCTTCAGCACTCAGCTACCCCATTACACAACTGCACCAGCAGCAAGTTTCACATGCAACATCTAGAACCTTTCGAAATTAGCATCTTAGACGGTACATAGAGAGATGCATCTCATCTGGAAAACTGCTGAAGCGGAAGGCGAATATTGAGCCTTCATTCATGTTGAATGTCTTTGCAACTTTAGGCCAGTGCGTGTGGATGATTGACCCTTCATCCTTCGACCTCTTCAGGAACACTTCAATATTGAACCGTTGGTGTTGTATGAAAACTTTCCTCACCTCCTGACCACAGAGGTGGTTTGAGAGGTAATCATCAGTGAAGCCTGAAAACAAGGATGTGCATAAATATCTTCTCTATATTGGAAATGGGGCAAAGGAATACAAAAAGGCAAGGTATAATAGTAAGTACCATCTTGTAAACCTCAGTGCTTCCCATTGTTTCTGTGCAACACATATAAGGTAGTTACTCATCAGGTTAAGTAAGGGTTCGCATGCTATCAGTAAAATATGTTGATGATAAATAAGCACATTGCAGATTCATCAGATTAATTCAAGCCACATGGAAAACCCATTTATCCAAACCAAGCATGATTAAGAACTAGGAAATATAGCACTTGTATATGTTTCTCATGTATTAAGTGCAGCCAAATTCGATTTATTCCTCACATGATATAAAATAACAGAATGCAGCCACAACAATTGAACATCGCATTGCATAATTGAACCAAGCAGTTAACTAAACACCACAACAAATGAACCAAACGTTAACTGAGCACCACATTGCACAATATAACATACTCCTAATAGAAGATCAGACAGTTAACCAAACCAAGCATGCTTAACAACTTGGAAATATAGCAATTGTATTTGTTTCTCATGTATTTAGTACAGCCAAATTCGATTTATTCCTCACATGGTATACAATAACAGAATGCAGCCACAACAATTGAACATCGCATTGCAGAATTGAACAAGGCACTTAACTAAACACCACAACAAATGAACCAAGCAGTTAAGTAAACACCAATTGAACAATATAACATACTCCTAATAGAAGATCAGACAGTTAACCAAACCAAAGCATGCTTAACAACTTGGAAATATTGCACCCTGAAGAATTGAACATCACATTTGCAGAATTGAACCAAGCAGTTAACAGAACACCACATTGCACGACATATAGAACATATACACTATAGCAGAAGATTGCATGGTAAAAGTAGATAGCACAATTCACTAGAATTTTTTAAGGAAAGGCAGTAGGTCGCAAACTGAACATGGGTCCTTATAGTGAGCTAATAAGACAAGCTACTCTTCATTGTCGGAGATATCGATGACGATTGGCTCCTTGGACATGGAAGAGGGCGAGGCCTCTGCATCGTGGGTGCCCTCGTTGTAGTGGTGAGTTGCCTGAGCCGCTCCGGGCACCAACCTGCTGGCTCTCGAGATGAGGTAAGCACGTGCACGCTGAGAAAACACCTCGTAGTCTTCGTCAAAGGCACCGACGGTGGCCTCGAGAAAACGCCACGAACTATCGTTTAAAGCAGCCAACCGCATCGCGGCGTCGGTGCGCGAGGCGTCAACGGTGGCCTCGACGGCGAGGTGCTCCTCCAAGATCTGGGGGTCGACACGGATGGCAGCCATCGCGACCTCATCCGCGCGTGTGGCCGCGATTTGCTTCTCCGCTGCCAAATGCTCCTTGAGGTCCTGGCTATACTGCGTGCACCATGGCTTAGGCCAACGCTTATTTGGTGGAGGGGTCGGTGACTTGGGTGGAAGGTGTCGCGCTCGCGCCGGCGGTCGGGCCATGTGGGATGTGGAAGAAGGAGGAGGATGGGGGTCGGGTGTGGATTACCTACCTGGATAGGCGAGGCCGAGCAGCGTGAAGGAGGGTCGCAAGCGAGGAGGCGGCGGCGCTGTAAGCAAGGAGTGAAGGTTTCAACTTGGAAATGAAGGTGGAAAGAGGGGAAATTGGGCTTTTGGTAAGGGGGAGGGGGCGGGGAGGTAGATATTTCCGCGGAAGCCGAAATTTAGAATCGCTTCAGCCAAAAAACTGGCGCGCAAAGTGTCATCAGACACGGTCCCTTATTCATACAAGGTCCTAAGATATTTTCTGCTGCATCTCACACGGTTGGTTATAATAAATTGTGTGGGATCTACTTGATTTTTGGTCTTGATTTGAATTACATAATGGGGTCACAGCGGCCATGGACGGTGTTTGAATTGCTAGACCTTTTATCTGAAGTGATCATAAAAGAATTGGAATTATTCAGGGTTCGTTTGGACATTTTTATGCATTAAGTGAGTTTTCAATGCATTTATGTGCATAATTCAAATTTGAACTACATGCACATGCTCCAGTGCATATGAATTCGTTGAAAAATCAAATCTTTGTCATTGGGTGCATGCTTAGGTCCCATACAAGAAATGGGAATGAATTTCAAAACACCATGGCACCATTGATTGCCGGCAAAACAGTGAGGTCCCTGGTTTTTAAATCCTAGTAAATCCAAAACTCGTCTGAAATTCATGAAACTTGGCATGCTACCATGAAGCGGCATCAACATGCCCTGGTACAAATTTTGTCCCATTTGGGGCAGGTTTGGGTATATGCTTCTCACAAACCGGAGCTTCTCACAACAAGCATGATGGTTTTCGGTAGGGAACGTCCCACCTTTGGGGACGAAACAATATCCATTGCCTCTTATTGCTTTCAAGTTTTTTTCTCGTGTCAACATAGAACAACAGGAGTGTCGTGTGAATTTTTGTGATTTCTCGGGGTTCGTTTGGAAATTTTTATGCATTAAGTGAGTTTTCAATGCATTTATGTGCAGAATTCAAATTTGAACTACATTCGCATGCTCCAGTGCATATAAATTCATTGAAAAATCAAATCATTGTCGTTGGGTGCATACTTAGGTCCCATGCAAGAAATGGGAATGAATTTCAAACACCAGGGCACCGTTGATTGCCGGCAAAACAGTGAGATGCCTGGTTTTTAAATTCTACTAAATCCAAAACTCGACTAAAATTCATGAAACTTGGCATGCCATCATGGAGCGGCATCAACATGCCGTGGTATAAATTTTGTCCCATTTGGGGCAGGTTTGGGTATATGCTTCTCATAAACTGGAGCTTCTCACAACAAGCATGATGGTTTTCGGTAGGGAACGTCCCACCTTTGGGGACGAAACGATATCCATTGCCTCTTATTACTTTCAAGTTTTTTTCTCGTGTCAACATAGAACAACAGGAGTGTTCTGTGAATTTTTGTGATTTTTCGGGGTTCGTTTGGACATTTTATGCATTAACTGAGTTTTCAATGCATTTATGGGCATAATTCAAATTTGAACTACATGCGCATGCTCCAGTGGATATAAATTTGTTGAAAAATCAAATCTTTGTCGTTGGGTGCATGCTTAGGTCCCATGCAAGAAATGGGCATGAATTTCAAACACCATGGCACTGTTGATTGCCGGCAAAACAGTGAGATGCCTGGTTTTTAAATTCTAGTAAATCCAAAACTAACCTGAAATTCATGAAACTTGGCATGCTATCATGGAGAGGTATGAAATGCCGTGGTACAAATTTTGTCCCATTTGGGGCAGGTTTGGGTATATGCTACTCACAAACCGGAGCTTCTCACAACAAGCATGATGGTTTTCGGTAGGGAACGTCCCACCTTTGGGGAAGAAATGATATCCATTACCTCTTATTGCTTTCAAGTTTTTTTTCTCGTGTCAACATAGAACAACAGGAGTGTTGTGTGAATTTTTGTGATTTTTCGGGGTTCGTTTGGAAATTTTTATGCATTAAGTGAGTTCTCAATGCATTTATGTGCATAATTCAAATTTGCACTACATGCGCATGCTCCAGTGCATATAAATTCGTTGAAAAATCAAATCTTTGTCGTTGGGTGCATACTTAGGTCCCATGCAAGAAATGGGAATGAATTTCAAACACTAGGGCACCGTTGATTGCCGACAAAACAGTGAGATGCCTGGTTTCTAAATTCTAGTAAATCCAAAACTCGTCTGAAATTCATGAAATTTGGCATGCTATCATGGAGCGGCATCAACATGCCGTGGTAGAAATTTTGTCCCATTTGGGGCAGGTTTGGGTATATGCTTCTCATAAACCGGAGCTTCTCACAACAAGCATGATGGTTTTCGGTAGGGAACGTCCCACCTTTGGGGACGAAACGATATCCATTGCCTCTTATTGCTTTCAAGTTTTTTTCTCCTGTCAACATAGAACAACAGGAGTGTTGTGTGAATTTTTGTGATTTTTCAGGGTTCGTTTGGATATTTTTATGCATTAAGTGAGTTTTCAGTGCATAATTTAAATTTGAACTACATGCGCATGCTCCAGTGCATATAAATTCATTGAAAAATCAAATCTTTGTCGTTGGGTGCATACTTAGGTCCCATGCAAGAAATGGGAATGAATTTCAAACACCAGGGCACCGTTGATTGCCAGCAAAACAGTGAGATGCCTGGTTTTTAAATTCTAGTAAATCCAGAGGTCGTCTGAAATTCATGAAACTCTGTCATGGAGCGGCATCAACATGCCGTGTTACAAATTTTGTCCCATTTGGGGCAGGTTTGGGTACATGCTTCTCACAAACTGGAGCTTCTCACAATAAGCATGATGGTTTTCGGTAGGGAACGTCCCACCTTTGGGGACGAAACGATATCCATTGCCTCTTATTGCTTTCTAGTTTTTTTATCGTGTCAACATAGAACAACAGGAGTGCTGTGTGAAAATTTGTGATTTTTCCGGGTTCGTTTCAACATTTTTATGCATTAACTGAGTTTTCAATGCATTTATGTGCATAATTCAAATTTGAACTACATGCGCATGCTCCAGTGCATATAAATTCGTTGAAAAATCAAATCTTCGTCGTTGGGTGCATGCTTAGGTCCGATGCAAGAAATGGGGATGAATTTCAAACACCATCGTACCGTTGATTGCCGGCAAAACAGTGAGATGCCTGGTTTTTAAATTCTAGTAAATCCAAAACTTGTCTGAAATTCATGAAACTTGGCATGCTATCATGGAGCAGCATCAACATGCCGTTGTACAAATTTTGTCCCATTTGGGGCAGGTTTGGTTATATACTTCTCACAAACCGGAGCTTCTCACAACAAGCATGATGGTTTTCGGTAGGGAACGTCCCACCATTGGGGAGGAAACGATATCCATTGCCTCTTATTGTTTTCTAGTTTTTTTCTCGTGTCAATATAGAAAAACATGAGTGTTGTGTGAATTTTTGTGATTTTTCGGGGTTCGTTTGGACATTTTATGCATTAAGTGAGTTTTCATTGCATTTATGTGCATAATTTAAATTTGAACTACATGCGCATGCTCCAGTGCATATAAATTCGTTGAAAAATCAAATCTTTGTCGTTTGGTGCATACTTAGGTCCCATGCAAGAAATGGTAATGAATTTCAAACACCAGGGAACCGTTGATTGCCGGCAAAACAGTGAGATGCCTGGTTTCCAAATTCTAGTAAATCCAAACCTCGTCTGAAATTCATGAAACATGGCATGCTATCATGGAGCGGCATTAACATGCGGTGGTACAAATTTTGTCCCATTTGGGGCAAGTTTGGGTATATGCTTCTCATAAACCGGAGCTTCTCACAACCAGCATGATGGTTTTCGGTAGGGAACGTCCCACCTTCGGGGACGAAACGATATCGATTGCCTCTTATTGCTTTCATTTTTTTCTCGTGTCAACATAGAACAACATGAGTGTTGTGTGAATTTTTGTGATTTTTGGGGTTCGTTTGGAAATTTTTATGCATTAACTGAGTTTTCAATGCATTTATGTGCATAATTCAAATTTGAACTACATGCGCATGCTCCAGTGCATATAAATTCATTGAAAAATCAAATCTATGTCGTTGGGTGCATGCTTAGGTCCCATGCAAGAAATGGGAATAAATTTCAAACACCATGGCACCATTGGTTGCCGGCAAAACAATGAGATGCCTGGTTTTTAAAATTCTAGTAAATCCAAAACTCATGTGAAATTCATGAAACTTGGCATGCTATGAGGGAGCATCATCAACATGCCGTGGTACAAATTTTGTCCCATTTGGGGCAGGTTTGGTTATATGCTTCTCACAAACCGGAGCTTCTCACAACAAGCATGATGGTTTTCGGTAGGGAACGTCCCACCTTTGGGGACGAAACGATATCCATTGCCTCTTATCGTTTTCTAGTTTTTTTCTCGTGTCAACATAGAACAACAGGAGTGTTGTGTGAATTTTTGTGATTTTTGGGGTTCGTTTGGACATTTTTATGCATTAAGTAAGTTTTCAATGCATTTATGTGCATAATTCAAATTTGAACTACATGCGCATGCTCCAGCGCATATAAATTCGTTGAAAAATCAAATCTTTGTCGTTGGGTGCATACTTAGGTCCCATGTAAGAAATGGGAATGAATTTCAATCTCCAGGGCACCGTTGATTGCCGGCAAAACAGTGAGATGCCTGGTTTTTAAATTCTAGTAAATCCAATGCTCGTCTGAAATTCATGAAACTTGGCCTGCTATCATGGAGCGGCATCAAAATGCCGTGGTTCAAATTTTGTCCCATTTGGGGCAAGTTTGGGTATATGCTTCTCATAAACCGGAGCTTCTCACAACAAGAATGATGGTTTTCGGTAGGGAACGTCCCACCTTTGGGGATGAAACGATATCCATTGCCTCTTATTGCTTTCAATTTTTTTCTCGTGTCAACATAGAACAACATGAGTGTTGTGTGAATTTTTGTGATTTTTCGGGGTTCGTTTGAACATTTTTATGCATTAACTGAGTTTTCAATGCATTTACGTGCATAATTCAAATTTGAAATACATGCGCATGCTCCGGTGCATATAAATTCGTTGAAAAATCAAATCTTTGTCGTTGGGTGCATGCTTAGGTCCCATGCAAGAAATGGGAATGAATTTCAAACACCATGGCATCGTGGATTGCCGGCAAAACAGTGAGATGCCTGGTTTTTTAATTCTAGTAAATCCAAAATTCATCTGAAATTCATGAAACTTGGCATGCTCTCATGGAGAGGCATCAATATGCCGTGGTAGAAATTTTGTCCCATTTGGGGCAACTTTGGGTATATGCTTCTCACAAACCGGAGCTTCTCACAACAAGCATGATGGTTTTCGGTAGGGAACGTCCCACCTTTGGGGACGAAACGATATCCATTGCCTCTTATTGCTTTCAAGTTTTTTTTCTCATGTCAACATAGAACAACAGGAGTGTTGTGTGAATTTTTGTGATTTTTTGGGGTTCGTTTGGACATTTTTATGCATTAAGTGAGTTTTCAATGCATTTTTGTGCATAATTCAAATTTGAACTACATGCGCAAGCTCCAGTGCATATAAATTCATTGAAAAATCAAATCTTTGTCGTTGGGTGCATACTTATGTCCCATGGAAGAAATGGGAATGAATTTCAAACACTAGGGCATCGTTGATTGCCGGCAAAACAGTGAGATGTCTGGTTTTTAAATTCTAGTAAATCCAAAACTCGTCTGAAATTCATGAAACTTGGCATGCTATCATGGAGTGGCATCAACATGCCGTGGTACAAATTTTGTCCCATTTGGGGGAGGTTTGGGTATATGCATCTCACAAGCCAGAGCTTCTCACAACAAGCATGATGGTTTTAGGTAGGAACGTCCCACCTTTGGGGACGAAACGATATCCATTGCCTCTTTTTGCTTTCAAGTTTTTTTCTCGTGTCAACATAGAACAACAGGAGTGTTGTCCGAATTTTTTTGATTTTTCAGGGTTTGTTTGGACATTTTTATGCATTAAGTGAGTTTTGAATGCATTTATGTGCATAATTCAAATTTGAACTACATGCGCATGCTCCAGTGCATATAAATTCGATGAAAAATCAAATCTTTGTCGTTGGGTGCATACTTAGGTCCCATGCAAGAAATGGCAATGAATTTCAAACACCAGGGCACCATTGATTGCCGGCAAAATAGTGAGATGCCTGGTTTTTAAATTCTAGTAAATCCAAAACTCGTCTGTAATTCATGAAACTTTGCATGCTATCATGGAGAGGCATCAACATGCCGTGGTACAAATTTTGTCCCATTTGGGGCAGGTTTGGGTATATGCTTCTCATAGACCGGAGCTTCTCACAACAAGCATGCTGGTTTTCGGTAGGAACATCCCACCTTTGGGGACGAAATGATATCCATTGCCTCTTATTGCTTTCATGTTTTTTTCTCCTGTCAACATAGAACAACAGGAGTGCTGTGTGAATTTTTGTGATTTTTCGGGGTTCGTTTGGACATTTTTATGCATTAACTGAGTTATCAGTGCATTTATGTGCATAATTCAAATTTGAAGTACATGCGCATGCTCCAGTGCATATAAATTCATTGAAAAATCAAATCTTTGTCGTTGGGTGCATGCTTAGGTCCCATGCAAGAAATGGAAATGAATTTAAAACACCATGGCACCGTTGATTGCCGGCAAAACAGTGAGATGCTTGGTTTTTAAATTATACTAAATCCAAAACTCGTCTGAAATTCATGAAACTTGGCATGCAATCATGGAGCAACATCAACATGCCGTGGTACAAATTTTGTCCCATTTGGGGCAGGTTTGGTTATATGCTTCTCACAAACCGGAGCTTCTCACAACAAGCATGATGGTTTTCGGTAGGGAACGTCCCACCTTTGGGGACGAAACGATATCCATTGCCTCTTATTCCTTTCTAGTTTTTTTCTCGTGTCAACACAGAACAACAGGAGTGTTGTGTGAATTTTTGTGATTTTTTGGGGTTCGTTTGGACATTTTTATGCATTAAGTGAGTTTTCAATGCATTTATGTGCATAATTCAAATTTGAACTACATGCGCATGCTCCAGTGCATATAAATTTGTTGAAAAATCAAATCTTTGTCGTTGGGTGCATACTTAGGTCCCATGCAAGAAATGGGAATGAATTTCAAACACGAGGGCACCGTTGATTGCCGGCAAAACAGTGAGATGTCTGGTTTTTAAATTCTAGTAAATCCAAAACTCGTCTGAAATTCATGAAACTAGGCATGCTATCATGGAGCGGCATCAACATGCCGTGGTACAAATTTTGTCCCATTTGGGGGAGGTTTGGGTATATGCTTCTGACAAACCGGAGCTTCTCACAACAAGCATGATGGTTTTCGGTAGGGAACGTCCCACCTTTGGGGACGGAACTATATCCATTGCCTCTTTTTGCTTTCAAGTTTTTTGCTCGTGTCAACATAGAACAACAGGAGTGTTGTGTGATTTTTTGTGATTTTTCGGGGTTCGTTTGGACATTTTTATGCATTAAGTGAGTTTTCAATGCATTTATGTGCATAATTCAAATTTGCACTACATGCGCATGCTCCAGTGCATATAAATTCGTTGAAAAATCAAATCTTTGTCGTTGGGTGCATACTTAGGTCCCATGCAAGAAATGGGAATGAATTTCAAACACTAGGGCACCGTTGATTGCCGGCAAAACAGTGAGATGCCTGGTTTCTAAATTCTAGTAAATCCAAAACTCGTCTGAAATTCATGAAATTTGGAATGCTATCATGGAGCGGCATCAACATGCCGTGGTAGAAATTTTGTCCCATTTGGGGCAGGTTTGGGTATATGCTTCTCATAAACCGGAGCTTCTCACAACAAGCATGATGGTTTTCGGTAGGGAACGTCCCACCTTTGGGGAGGAAACGATATCCATTGCCTCTTATTGCTTTCAAGTTTTTTTTCTCCTGTCAACATAGAACAACAGGAGTGTTGTGTGAATTTTTGTGATTTTTCAGGGTTCGTTTGGACATTTTTATGCATGAAGTGCGTTTTCAGTGCATTTATGTGAATAATTTAAATTTGAACTACATGCGCATGCTCCAGTGCATATAAATTCATTGAAAAATCAAATCTTTGTCGTTGGGTGCATACTTAGGTCCCATGCAAGAAATGGGAATGAATTTCAAACACCAAGGCACCGTTGATTGCCAGCAAAACAGTGAGATGCCTGGTTTTTAAATTCTAGTAAATCGAGAGGTCGTCTGAAATTCATGAAACTCTGTCATGGAGCGGCATCAACATGCCGTGGTACAAATTTTGTCCCATTTGGGCCAGGTTTGGGTACATGCTTCTCACAAACTGGAGCTTCTCACAACAAGCATGATGGTTTTCGGTAGGGAACGTCCCACCTTTGGGGACGAAACGATATCCATTGCCTTTTAATTGCTTTCTAGTTTTTTTATCGTGTCAACATAGAACAACAGGAGTGCTGTGTGAAAATTTGTGATTTTTCGGGGATCGTTTCAACATTTTTATGCATTAACTGAGTTTTCAATGCATTTATGTGCATAATTCAAATTTGAACTACATGCGCATGCTCCAGTGCATATAAATTCGTTGATAAATCAAATCTTCGTCGTTGGGTGCATGCTTAGGTCCGATGCAAGAAATGGGGATGAATTTCAAACACCATCGTACCGTTGATTGCCGGCAAAACAATGAGATGCCTGGTTTTTAAATTCTAGTAAATCCAAAACTTGTCTGAAATTCATGAAACTTGGCATGCTATCATGGAGCAGCATCAACATGCCGTTGTACAAATTTTGTCCCATGGGGCAGGTTTGGTTATATACTTCTCACAAACCGGAGCTTCTCACAACAAGCATGATGGTTTTCGGTAGGGAACGTCCCACCATTGGGGAGGAAACGATATCCATTGCCTCTTATTGTTTTCTATTTTTTTCTCGTGTCAATATAGAAAAACATGAGTGTTGTGTGAATTTTTGTGATTTTTCGGGGTTCGTTTGGACATTTTATGCATTAAGTGAGTTTTCAATGCATTTATGTGCATAATTTAAATTTGAACTACATGCGCATGCTCCAGTGCATATAAATTCGTTGAAAAATCAAATCTTTGTCGTTTGGTGCATACTTAGGTCCCATGCAAGAAATGGTAATGAATTTCAAACACCAGGGAACCGTTGATTGCCGGCAAAACAGTGAGATGCCTGGTTTCCAAATTCTAGTAAATCCAAACCTCGTCTGAAATTCATGAAACATGGCATGCTATCATGGAGCGGCATCAACATGCGGTGGTACAAATTTTGTCCCATTTGGGGCAGGTTTGGGTATATGCTTCTCATAAACCGGAGCTTCTCACAACCAGCATGATGGTTTTCGGTAGGGAACGTCCCACCTTCGGGGACGAAACGATATCCATTGCCTCTTATTGATTTCATTTTCTTTCTCGTGTCAACATAGAACAACATGAGTGTTGTGTGAATTTTTGTGATTTTTCGGGGTTCGTTTGGAAATTTTTATGCATCAACTGAGTTTTCAATGCATTTATGTGCATAATTCAAATTTGAACTACATGCGCATTCTCCAGTGCATATAAATTCATTTAAAAATCAAATCTATGTCGTTGGGTGCATGCTTAGGTCCCATGCAAGAAATGGGAATAAATTTCAAACACCATGGCACCAATTGTTGCCGGCAAAACAATGAGATGCCTGGTTTTTAAATTCTAGTAAATCCAAAACTCGTGTGAAATTCATGAAACGTCCCACCTTTGGGGACGAAATGATATCCATTGCCTCTTATTGCTTTCATGTTTTTTTCTCCTGTCAACATAGAACAACAGGAGTGCTGTGTGAATTTTTGTGATTTTTCGGGGTTCGTTTGGACATTTTTATGCATTAACTGAGTTATCAGTGCATTTATGTGCATAATTCAAATTTGAACTACATGCGCATGCTCCAGTGCATATAAATTTGTTGAAAAATCAAATCTTTGTCGTTGGGTGCATGCTTAGGTCCCATGCAAGAAATGGGAATGAATTTCAAACACCATGGCACCGTTGATTGCCGGCAAAACAGTGAGATGCTTGGTTTTTAAATTCTAGTAAATCCAAAACTCGTCTGAAATTCATGAAACTTGGCATGCTATCATGGAGCGGCATCAACATGCCGTGGTACAAATTTTGTCCCATTTGGGGGAGGTTTGGGTATATGCTTCTCATAAACCGGAGCTTCTCACAACAAGCATGATGGTTTTCGGTAGGGAACGTCCCACCTTTGGGGACGAAACGATATCCATTGCCTCTTATTCCTTTCTAGTTTTTTTCTCATGTCAACATAGAACAACAGGAGTGTTGTGTGATTTTTTGTTATTTTTTGGGGTTCGTTTGGACATTTTTATGCATTAAGTGAGTTTTCAATGCATTTATGTGCATAATTCAAATTTGCACTACATGCGCATGCTCCAGTGCATATAAATTCGTTGAAAAATCAAATCTTTGTCGTTGGGTGCAGCCTTAGGTCCCATGCAAGAAATGGGAATGAATTTCAAACACTAGGGCACCGTTGATTGCCGGCAAAACAGTGAGATGCCTGGTTTCTAAATTCTAGTAAATCCAAAACTCGTCTGAAATTTTGCATGCTATCATGGAGCGGCATCAACATGCCGTGGTAGAAATTTTGTCCCATTTGGGGCAGGTTTGGGTATATGCTTCTCATAAACCAGAGCTTCTCACAACAAGCATGATGGTTTTCGGTAGGGAACGTCCCACCTTTGGGGACGAAACGATATCCATTGCCTCTTATTGCTTTCAAGTTTTTTCTCCTGTCAACATAGAACAACAGGAGTGTTGTGTGAATTTTTGTGATTTTTCAGGGTTCGTTTGGACATTTTTATGCATTAAGTGAGTTTTCAGTGCATTTATGTGCATCATTTAAATTTGAACTACATGCGCATGCTCCAGTGCATATAAATTCATTGAAAAATCAAATCTTTGTCGTTGGGTGCATGCTTCGGTCCCATGCAAGAAATGGGAATGAATTTCAAACACCATGGCACCGTGGATTGCCGGCAAAACAGTGAGATGCCTGGTTTTTAAATTCTAGTAAATCCATAACTCGTCTGAAATTCATGAAATTGGCATGCTATCATGGAGCGGCATCAACATGCCGTGGCACAAATTTTGTCCCATTTGGGGCAGGTTTGGGTATATGCTTCTCATAAACCGGAGCTTCTCACAACAAGCATGATGGTTTTTGATAGGGAGCGTCCCACCTTTGGTGACGAAACGATATCCATTGCCTCTTATTGCTTTCAAGTATTTTTCCCGTGTCAACATAGAACAACAGGAGTGCTGTGTGAATTTTTGTGATTTTTCAGCGTTCGTTTGGATATTTTTATGCATTAACTGAGTTTTAAATGCATTTATGTGCATAATTCAAATTTGAGCTACATGCGCATGCTCTAGTGCATATAAATTCGTTGAAAAATCATATCTTTGTCATTGGGTGCATGCTTAGGTCCCATGCAAGAAATGGGAATGAATTTCAAACACCATGGCACCGTTGATTGCCGGCAAAACAGTGAGATGCCTGGTTTATAAATTCTAGTAAATCCAAAACTCATCTGAAATTCATGAGACTTGGCATGCTATCATGGAGAGGCATCAATATGCCGTGGTAAAATTTTTGTCCCATTTGGGGCAGGTTTGGCCATATGCTTCTCACAAACTGGAGCTTCTCAGAACAAGCATGATGGTTTTCGGTAGGGAACGTCCCACCTTTGGGGACGAAACGATATCCATTGCCTCTTATTGCTTTCAAGTTTTTTTCTCGTGTCAACATAGAACAACAGGAGTGTTGTGTGAGTTTTTGTGATTTTCCGGGGTTCGTTTGGACATTTTTATGCATTACCTAAGTTTTCAATGCATTTATGTGCATAATTCAAATTTGAACTACATGTGCATGCTCCAGTGCATATAAATTCGTTGAAAAATCAATTCTTTGTCGTTGGGTGCATGCTTAGGTCTCATGCAAGAAATGGGAATGAATTTCAAACACCATGGCACCATTGATAGCCGGCAAAACAGTGAGATGCCTGGTTTTTAAATTCTAGTAAATCCAAAACTCATCTGAAATTCATGAAACTTGGCATGCTATCATGGAGAGGCATCAATATGCCGTGGTAGAAATTTTATCCCATTTGGGGCAGGTTTGGTATATGCTTCTCACAAACCGGAGCTTCTTACAATAAGCATCTGTGTTTTCGGCAGGGAACGTCCCACCTTTGGGGACGAAAGAATATCCATTGCCTCTTATTGCTTTCAAGTTTTTTTCTCGTGTCAACATAGAACAACAGAAGTGTTGTGTGAATTTTGGTGATTTTTCAGGGTTCGTTTGGACATTTTTATGCATTAAGTGAGTTTTCAATGCATTTATGTGCATAATTCAAATTTGAACTACATGCGCATGCTCCAGTGCATATAAATTCGTAGAAAAATCGAATCTTTGTCATTGGCTGCATACTTAGGTCCCATTTAAGAAATGGGAATGAATTTCAAACACTAGGGCACCATTGATTACCGGCAAAACAGTAAGATGTCTCGTTTTTAAATTCTAGTAAATCCAAAACTCGTCTGAAATTCATGAAACTTGGCATGCTATCATGAAGCGGCATCAACAGGTCGTGGTACAATATTTGTCCCATTTGGGGGAGGTTTGGGTATATGCTTCTCACAAACCGGAGCTTCTCACAACAAGCATGACGGTTTTCGGTAGGGAACGTCCCACCTTTGGGGATGAAACGATATCCATTGCCTCTTTTTGCTTTCAAGTTTTTTTCCCCTGTCAACATAGAACAACAGGAGTGTTGTGTGAATTTTTGTGATTTTTCGTTGTTTGTTTGGAAATTTTTATGCATTAAGTGAGTTTTCAATTCATTTGTGTGCATAATTCAAATTTGAACTACATGCGCATGATCCAGTGCATATAAATTCATTGAAAAAAATTCAAATCTTTGTCGTTTGGTGCATACTTAGGTCCCATGCAAGAAATGGGAATGAATTTTAAACACGAGGGCGCCGTTGATTGCCGGCAAAACAGTGAAATGCCTGGTTTTTAAATTTCTAGTAAATCCGGAACTCGTCTGAAATTCATGAAACTTGGCATGCTATCATGGAGCAGCATCAACATGTCGTGGTACAAATATTGTCCCATTTGGGGCAGGTTTGGGTATATGCTTCTCACAAACCGGAGCTTCTCACAACAGGCATGATGGTTTTCGGTAGGGAATATCCCACCTTTGGGGACGAAACGATATCCATTGCCTCTTATTGCTTGCAAGTTTTTTTCTCGTGTCAACATAGAACCACAGGAGTGCTGTGTGAATTTTTATGATTTTTCGGGGTTTTATGTGCATAATTCAAATTTCAACTACATGTGCATGCTCCAATGCATATAAATTCATTAAAAATCAAATCTTTGTCGTTGGGTGCATCCTTAGGTCCCATGCAAGAAATGGGAATGAATTTCAAACACCAGGGCACCGTTGATTGCCAGAAAAAAAATATGATGTCTGGTTTTTAAATTCTAGTAAATCCAAAACTTGTCTAAAATTCATGAAACTTGGCATGCTATCATGGAGCGGCATCAGCATGCCGTGTACAATTTTTTTCCCATTTGTGGAAGGTTTGGGTATATGCTTCTCACAAACCGGAGCTTCTCACAACAAGCATGATGGTTTTCGGTAGGGAACGTCCCACCTTTGGGGATGAAACGATATCCATTGCCTCTCATTGCTTTTAAGTGTTTTTCTCGTGTCAACATCGAACAACAGGAGTGTTGTGTGAATTTTTGTGATTTTTCGGTGTTCGTTTGTACATTTTTATGCATTAACTGAGTTTTATTTGCATAATTCAAATTTCAACTATATGTGCATGCTCCAATGCATATAAATTCATTGAAAAATCAAATCTTTGTCGTTGGGTGCATCCTTAGGTCCCATGCAAGAAATGGGAATGAATTTCAAACACCAGGGCACCGTTGATTGCCAGCAAAACAGTGAGATGTCTGGTTTTTAAATTCTAGTAAATCCAAAACTCGTCTAAAATTCATGGAGCGGCATCAGGATGCCGTGTACAAATTTTTTCCCATTTGTGGAAGGTTTGGCTATATGCTTCTCACAAACCGGAGCTTCTCACAACAAGCATGATCGTTTTCGGTAGGGAACGTCCCACCTTTGGGGACGAAAAGATATCCATTGCCTCTTATTGCTTTCAAGTTTTTTCTCGTGTCAACAAAGAACAACAGGAGTGTTGTGTGAATTTTTGTGATTTTTCGAGGTTTGTTTGGACATTTTTATGCATTAAGTGAGTTTTCAATGCATTTATGTGCATAATTCAAATTTGAACTACATGCGCATGCTCCAGTGCATATAAATTCGTTGAAAAAAAATCAAATCTTTGTCGTTGGGTGCATGCTTAAGTCCCATGCAAGTATTGGGAATGAATTTCAAACACAAGGGCACCGTTGATTGCCGGCAAAACAGTGAGATGCCTGGTTTTTAAATTCTAGTAAATCCAGAACTCGTCTGAAATTCATGAAACTTGGCATGCTATCATGGAGCGGCATCAACATGTCGTGGTACAAATTTTGTCCCATTTGGGGGAGGTTTGGGTATATGCTTCTCACAAACCGGAGCTTCTCACAACAAGCATGATGGTTTTCGGTAGGGAACGTCCCACCTTTGGGGACGAAACGATATAAATTGCCTCTTATTGCTTTCAAGTTTTTTTCCCGTGTCAACATAGAACAACAGGAGTGTTGTGTGAATTTTTGTGATTTTCAGGGTTCTTTGGACATATTTATGCATTAACTGAGTTTTCAATGCATTTATGTGCATAATTCAAATTTGAAATACATACGCACGCTCCAATGCATATAAATTCGTTGAAAAACCAAATCTTTGTCGTTGGGTGCATACTTAGGTCCCATGCAAGAAATGGGAATGAATTTCAAACACCAGGGCACCGTTGATTGCCGGCAAAACAGTGAGATGCCTGGTTTTTAAATTCTAGTAAATCCATAACTCGTCTGAGATTCATGAAACTTGGCATGCTATCATGGAGCGGCATCAACATGCAGTCGTACAAATTTTGTGCCATTTGGGGCAGGTTTGGGTATATGCTTCTCACAAACTGGAGCTTCTCACAACAAGCATGATGGTTTTCGATAGGGAACGTCCCACCTTTGGGGATGAAACGATATCCTTTGCCTCTTATTGCTTTGAAGTTTTTTTCTCGTGTCAACATAGAACAACAGGAGTATTGTGTGAATTTTTGTGATTTTTCTGGGTTCGTTTGGTCATTTTTATGCATTAAGTGAGTTTTCAATGCATTTATGTGCATAATTCAAATTTGAACGACATGTGCATGCTCTTAGCATACAAATACGTTGAAAAATCAAATCTTTGTCGTTGGGTGCATACTTAGGACCCATGCAAAAATGGTAATGAATTTCAAACACCAAGGCACCGTTGATTGCCGGCAAAACAGTGAGATGCCTAGTTTTTGAATCGTAGTAAATCCAAAACTCGTCTGAAATTCATGAAACTTGGCATGCTATCATGGAGCGGCATCAACATGCCGTGGTACAAATTTTGTGGCATTTGGGGCAGGTTTGGGTATATGCTTCTCACAAACCAGAGCTTCTCACAACAAGCATGATGGTTTTCGGTAGGGAACGTCCCACCTTTGGGGATGAAACAATATCCATTGCCTCTTATTGCTTTCAAGTTTTTTTCTCGTGTCAACATAGAACAACAGGAGTGTTGTGTGAATTTTTGTGATTTTTCGGGGTTCGTTTTGACATTTTTATTCATGAATAGTGTTTTCAATGCATTTATGTGCATAATTCAAATTTGAACTACATGCGCATGCTCCAGTGCATATAAATTCGTTGAAAAATCAAATGTTTGTCATTGGGTGCATACTTAGGACCCATGCAAGAAATGGGAATGAATTTCAAACACCAAGGCACCATTGATTGCCGGCAAAACTGTGAGATGCCTGGTTTTTAAATTCTAGTAAATCCAAAACTCATCTGAAATTCATGAAACTTGGCAGGCTATCATGGAGCGGCATCAACATGCCGTGTTACAAATTTTGTCCCATGTGGGGCAGGTTTGGGTATATGCTTCTCACAAACCGGAGCTTCTCACAACAAGCATGATGGTTTTCGGTAGGGAACGTCCCACCTTTGGGGACGAAATGATATCCATTGCCTCTTATTGCTTTCAAGTTATTTTCTCGTGTTACCATAGAACAACAAGTGTGCTGTGTGAATTTTTGTGATTTTTCGGAGTTCGTTTGGACATTTTTATGCATTAACTGATTTTTCAATGCATTTATGTGCATAATTCAAATTTGAACTACATGTGCATGCTCCATTGCATATAAATTCGTTGAAAAATCAAATCTTTGTCGTTGGGTGCATACTTAGGTCCCATGCAAGAAATGGGAATGAATTTCAAACACCAGGGCACCGTTGGTTGCCGGCAAAATAGTGAGATGCCTGGTTTTTAAATTCTAGAAATCCAAAACTCATCTAAAATTCATGAAACTTGGCATGCTATCATGGAGCGGCATCAACATGCCGTGGTACAAATTTTGTCCTGTTTGGGGGAGGTTCAGGTATATGCTTCTCATAAACCGGAGCTTCTCACAACAAGCATGATGGTTTTCGGTAAGGAACGTCCCACCTTTGGGGACGAAACGATATCCATTGCCTCTTATTGCTTTCAAGTTTTTTTCTCGTGTCAACATAGAACAACAGGAGTGTTGTCTGAATTTTTGTGAATTTTCGGGGTTCATTTGGACATTTTATGCATTAAGTGAGTTTTCAATGCATTTATGTGCATAATTCAAATTTGAACTACATGTGCATGCTCCAGTGCATATAAATTAGTTGAAAAATCAAATCTTTGTCGTTGGGTGCATGCTTAGGACCCATGCAAGAAATGGGAATGAATTTCAAACACCAAGGCGCCCTTGATTGCCGGCAAAATAGTGAGATGCCTGGTTTTTAAATTCTAGAAATCGAAAACTCGTCTGAAATTAATGGAACTTGGCTTGCTATCATGGAGCGGCATCAACATGTTGTGGTACAAATTTTGTCCCATTTGGGGGAGGTTTGGGTATATGCTTCTCATAAACCGGAGCTTCTCACAACAAGCATGATGGTTTTCGGTAGGGAACGTCCCACCTTTGGGGATGAAACGATATCCATTGCCTCTTTTTGCTTTCAAGTTTTTTTCTCCTGTCAACATAGAACAACAGGAGTGTTGTGTGAATTTTTGTGATTTTTCGTTGTTTGTTTGGAAATTTTTATGCATTAAGTGAGTTTTCAATGCATTTGTGTGCATAATTCAAATTTGAACTACATGCGCATGATCCAGTGCATATAAATTCATTGAAAAAAAATTCAAATCTTTGTCGTTTGGTGCATACTTAGGTCCCATGCAAGAAATGGGAATGAATTTTAAACACGAGGGCGCCTTTGATTGCCGGCAAAACAGTGAAATGCCTGGCTTTTAAATTTCTAGTAAATCCGGAACTCGTCTGAAATTCATGAAACTTGGCATGCTATCATGGAGCAGCATCAACATGTCGTGGTACAAATATTGTCCCATTTGGGGCAGGTTTGGGTATATGCTTCTCACAAACCGGAGCTTCTCACAACAGGCATGATGGTTTTCGGTAGGGAATATCCCACCTTTGGGGACGAAACGATATCCATTGCCTCTTATTGCTTGCAAGTTTTTTTCTCGTGTCAACATAGAACCACAGGAGTGCTGTGTGAATTTTTATGATTTTTCGGGGTTTTATGTGCATAATTCAAATTTCAACTACATGTGCATGCTCCAATGCATATAAATTCATTAAAAATCAAATCTTTGTCGTTGGGTGCATCCTTAGGTCCCATGCAAGAAATGGGAATGAATTTCAAACACCAGGGCACCGTTGATTGCCAGAAAAAAATATGATGTCTGGTTTTTAAATTCTAGTAAATCCAAAACTTGTCTAAAATTCATGAAACTTGGCATGCTATCATGGAGCGGCATCAGCATGCCGTGTACAATTCTTTTCCCATTTGTGGAAGGTTTGGGTATATGCTTCTCAAACACCGGAGCTTCTCACAACAAGCATGATGGTTTTCGGTAGGGAACGTCCCACCTTTGGGGATGAAACGATATCCATTGCCTCTCATTGCTTTTAAGTGTTTTTCTCATGTCAACATCGAACAACAGGAGTGTTGTGTGAATTTTTGTGATTTTTCGGTGTTCGTTTGTACATTTTTATGCATTAACTAAGTTTTATGTGCATAATTCAAATTTCAACTATATGTGCATGCTCCAATGCATATAAATTCATTGAAAAATCAAATCTTTGTCGTTGGGTGCATCCTTAGGTCCCATGCAAGAAATGGGAATGAATTTCAAACACCAGGGCACCGTTGATTGCCAGCAAAACAGTGAGATGTCTGGTTTTTAAATTCTAGTAAATCCAAAACTCGTCTAAAATTCATGGAGCGGCATCAGGATGCCGTGTACAAAATTTTTCCCATTTGTGGAAGGTTTGGCTATATGCTTCTCACAAACCGGAGCTTCTCACAACAAGCATGATGGTTTTCGGTAGGGAACGTCCCACCTTTGGGGACGAAAAGATATCCATTGCCTCTTATTGCTTTCAAGTTTTTTCTCGTGTCAACAAAGAACAACAGGAGTGTTGTGTGAATTTTTGTGATTTTTCGGGGTTTGTTTGGACATTTTTATGCATTAAGTGAGTTTTCAATGCATTTATGTGCATAATTCAAATTTGAACTACATGCGCATGCTCCAGTGCATATAAATTCGTTGAAAAAAAATCAAATCTTTGTCGTTGGGTGCATGCTTAAGTCCCATGCAAGTATTGGGAATGAATTTCAAACACAAGGGCACCGTTGATTGCCGGCAAAACAGTGAGATGCCTGGTTTTTAAATTCTAGTAAATCCAGAACTCGTCTGAAATTCATGAAACTTGGCATGCTATCATGGAGCGGCATCAACATGCCGTGGTACAAATTTTGTCCCATTTGGGGGAGGTTTGGGTATATGCTTCTCACAAACCGGAGCTTCTCACAACAAGCATGATGGTTTTCGGTAGGGAACGTCCCACCTTTGGGGACGAAACGATATAAATTGCCTCTTATTGCTTTCAAGTTTTTTTCCCGTGTCAACATAGAACAACAGGAGTGTTGTGTGAATTTTTGTGATTTTCAGGGTTCTTTGGACATATTTATGCATTAACTGAGTTTTCAATGCATTTATGTGCATAATTCAAATTTGAAATACATACGCATGCTCCAATGCATATAAATTCGTTGAAAAATCAAATCTTTGTCGTTGGGTGCATACTTAGGTCCCATGCAAGAAATGGGAATGAATTTCAAACACCAGGGCACCGTTGATTGCCGGCAAAACAGTGAGATGCCTGGTTTTTAAATTCTAGTAAATCCATAACTCGTCTGAGATTCATGAAACTTGGCATGCTATCATGGAGCGGCATCAACATGCCGTCGTACAAATTTTGTGCCATTTGGGGCAGGTTTGGGTATATGCTTCTCACAAACTGGAGCTTCTCACAACAAGCATGATGGTTTTCGATAGGGAACGTCCCACCTTTGGGGATGAAACGATATCCTTTGCCTCTTATTGCTTTGAAGTTTTTTTCTCGTGTCAACATAGAACAACAGGAGTGTTGTGTGAATTTTTGTGATTTTTCTGGGTTCGTTTGGTCATTTTTATGCATTAAGTGAGTTTTCAATGCATTTATGTGCATAATTCAAATTTGAACAACATGTGCATGCTCTTAGCATACAAATACGTTGAAAAATCAAATCTTTGTCGTTGGGTCCATACTAAGGACCCATGCAAGAAATGGTAATGAATTTCAAACACCAAGGCACCGTTCATTGCCGGCAAAACAGTGAGATGCCTAGTTTTTGAATCGTAGTAAATCCAAAACTCGTCTGAAATTCATGAAACTTGGCATGCTATCATGGAGCAGCATCAACATGCCGTGGTACAAATTTTGTGGCATTTGGGGCAGGTTTGGGTATATGCTTCTCACAAACCAGAGCTTCTCACAACAAGCATGATGGTTTTCGGTAGGGAACGTCCCACCTTTGGGGATGAAACGATATCCATTGCCTCTTATTGCTTTCAAGTTTTTTTCTCGTGTCAACATAGAACAACAGGAGTGTTGTGTGAATTTTTGTGATTTTTCGGGGTTCGTTTTTCAATGCATTTATGTGCATAATTCAAATTTGAACTACATGCGCATGCTCCAGTGCATATAAATTCGTTGAAAAATCAAATGTTTGTCATTGGGTGCATACTTAGGACCCATGCAAGAAATGGGAATGAATTTCAAACACCAAGGCACCGTTGATTGCCGGCAAAACTGTGAGATGCCTGGTTTTTAAATTCTAGTAAATCCAAAACTCATCTGAAATTCATGAAACTTGGCATGCTATCATGGAGCGGCATCAACATGCCGTGTTACAAATTTTGTCCCATGTGGGGCAGGTTTGGGTATATGCTTCTCACAAACCGGAGCTTCTCACAACAAGCATGATGGTTTTCGGTAGGGGATGTCCCACCTTTGGGGACGAAATGATATCCATTGCCTCTTATTGCTTTCAAGTTATTTTCTCGTGTTACCATAGAACAACAAGAGTGCTGTGTGAATTTTTGTGATTTTTCGGAGTTCGTTTGGACATTTTTATGCATTAACTGAGTTTTCAATGCATTTATGTGCATAATTCAAATTTGAACTACATGTGCATGCTCCATTGCATATAAATTCGTTGAAAAATCAAATCTTTGTCGTTGGGTGCATACTTAGGTCCCATGCAAGAAATGGGAATGAATTTCAAACACCAGGGCACCGTTGGTTGCCGGCAAAATAGTGAGATGCCTGGTTTTTAAATTCTAGAAATCCAAAACTCATCTAAAATTCATGAAACTTGGCATGCTATCATGGAGCGGCATCAACATGCCATGGTACAAATTTTGTCCTGTTTGGGGAGGTTCAGGTATATGCTTCTCATAAACCGGAGCTTCTCACAACAAGCATGATGGTTTTCGGTAAGGAACGTCCCACCTTTGGGGACGAAACGATATCCATTGCCTCTTATTGCTTTCAAGTTTTTTCTCGTGTCAACATAGAACAACAGGAGTGTTGTCTGAATTTTTGTGAATTTTCGGGGTTCATTTGGACATTTTATGCATTAAGTGAGTTTTCAATGCATTTATGTGCATAATTCAAATTTGAACTACATGTGCATGCTCCAGTGCATATAAATTAGTTGAAAAATCAAATCTTTGTCGTTGGGTGCATGCTTAGGACCCATGCAAGAAATGGGAATGAATTTCAAACACCAAGGCGCCCTTGATTGCCGGCAAAATAGTGAGATGCCTGGTTTTTAAATTCTAGAAATCGAAAACTCGTCTGAAATTAATGGAACTTGGCTTGCTATCATGGAGCGGCATCAACATGTTGTGGTACAAATTTTGTCCCATTTGGGGGAGGTTTGGGTATATGCTTCTCATAAACCGGAGCTTCTCACAACAAGCATGATGGTTTTCGGTAGGGAACGTCCCACCTTTGGGGACGAAACGATATCCATTGCCTCTTATTGCTTTCAAGTTTTTTTCTCGTGTCAACATAGAACAACAGGAGTGTTGTGTGATTTTTTGTGATTTTTGGGGGTTCGTTTGGACATTTTTATGCATTAAGTGAGTTTTCAATGCATTTATGTGCATAATTCAAATTTGAACGACATGTGCATGCTCTAGTGCATACAAATACGTTGAAAAATCAAATCTTTGTCGTTGGGTGCATACTTAGGACCCATGCAAGAAATGGTAATGAATTTCAAACACCAAGGCACCGTTGATTGCCGGCAAAACAGTGAGATGCCTAGTTTTTGAATTGTAGTAAATCCAAAACTCGTCTGAAATTCATGAAACTTGGCATGCTATCATGGAGCGGCATCAACATGCCGTGGTACAAATTTGGTGGCATTTGGGGCAGGTTTGGGTATATGCTTCTCACAAACCAGAGCTTCTCACAACAAGCATGATGGTTTTCGGTAGGGAACGTCCCACCTTTGGGGATGAAACGATATCCATTGCCTCTTATTGCTTTCAAGTTTTTTTCTCGTGTCAACATAGAACAACAGGAGTGTTGTGTGAATTTTTGTGATTTTTCGGGGTTCGTTTTGACATTTTTATTCATGAATAGTGTTTTCAATGCATTTATGTGCATAATTCAAATTTGAACTACATGCGCATGCTCCAGTGCATATAAATTCGTTGAAAAATCAAATGTTTGTCATTGGGTGCATACTTAGGACCCATGCAAGAAATGGGAATGAATTTCAAACACCAAGGCACCGTTGATTGCCGGCAAAACTGTGAGATGCCTGGTTTTTAAATTCTAGTAAATCCAAAACTCATCTGAAATTCATGAAACTTGGCATGCTATCATGGAGCGGCATCAACATGCCGAGTTACAAATTTTGTCCCATGTGGGGCAGGTTTGGGTATATGCTTCTCACAAACCGGAGCTTCTCACAACAAGCATGATGGTTTTCGGTAGGGAACGTCCCACCTTTGGGGACGAAACGATATCCATTGCCTCTTATTGCTTTCAAGTTTTTTTCTCGTGTTACCATAGAACAACAGGAGTGCTGTGTGAATTTTTGTGATTTTCAGGTTTCTTTGGACATATTTATGCATTAACTGAGTTTTCAATGCATTTATGTGCATAATTCAAATTTGAAATACATACGCATGCTCCAATGCATATAAATTCGTTGAAACATCAAATCTTTGTCGTTGGGTGCATACTTAGGTCCCATGCAAGAAATGGGAATGAATTTCAAACACCAGGGCACCGTTGATTGCCGGCAAAATAGTGAGATGCCTGGTTTTTAAATTCTAGCAAATCCAAAACTCATCTAAAATTCATGAAACTTGGCATGCTATCATGGAGCGGCATCAACATGCCGTCGTACAAATTTTGTGCCATTTGGGCAGGTTTGGGTATATGCTTCTCATAAACCGGAGCTTCTCACAACAAGCATGATGGTTTTCGATAGGGAACGTCCCACCTTTGGGGACGAAACGATATCCATTGCCTCTTATTGCTTTCAAGTTTTTTTCTCGTGTCAACATAGAACAACAGGAGTGTTGTCTGAATTTTTGTGAATTTTCGGGGTTCGTTTGGAAATTTTATGCATTAAGTGAGTTTTCAATGCATTTATGTGCATAATTCAAATTTGAACTACATGTGCATGCTCCAGTGCATATAAATTAGTTGAAAAATCAAATCTTTGTCGTTGGGTGCATGCTTAGGACCCATGCAAGAAATGGGAATGAATTTCAAACACCAAGGCGCCGTTGATTGCCGGCAAAATAGTGAGATGCCTGGTTTTTAAATTCTAGAAATCCAAAACTCGTCTGAAATTAATGGAACTTGGCTTGCTATCATGGAGCGGCATCAACATGTTGTGGTACAAATTTTGTCCCATTTGGGGGAGGTTTGGGTATATGCTTCTCATAAACCGGAGCTTCTCACAACAAGCATGATGGTTTTCGGTAGGGAACGTCCCACCTTTGGGGACGAAACGATATCCATTGCCTCTTATTGCTTTCAAGTTTTTTTCTCGTGTCAACATAGAACAACAGGAGTGTTGTGTGATTTTTTGTGATTTTTGGGGGTTCGTTTGGACATTTTTATGCATTAAGTGATTTTTCAATGCATTTATGTGCATAATTCAAATTTGAACGACATGTGCATGCTCTAGTGCATACAAATACGTTGAAAAATCAAATCTTTGTCGTTGGGTGCATACTTAGGACCCATGCAAGAAATGGTAATGAATTTCAAACACCAAGGCACCGTTGATTGCCGGCAAAACAGTGAGATGCCTAGTTTTTGAATTGTAGTAAATCCAAAACTCGTCTGAAATTCATGAAACTTGGCATGCTATCATGGAGCGGCATCAACATGCCATGGTACAAATTTTGTGGCATTTGGGGTAGGTTTGGGTATATGTTTCTCACAAACCAGAGCTTCTCACAACAAGCATGATGGTTTTCGGTAGGGAACGTCCCACCTTTGGGTATGAAACGATATCCATTGCCTCTTATTGCTTTCAAGTTTTTTTCTCGTGTCAACATAGAACAACAGGAGTGTTGTGTGAATTTTTGTG
This sequence comes from Triticum aestivum, assembly GCF_018294505.1. NCBI lineage: Eukaryota > Viridiplantae > Streptophyta > Magnoliopsida > Poales > Poaceae > Triticum > Triticum aestivum. The sequence continues at coordinate 123,759,433 of NC_057802.1, read as the reverse complement.
ATTTTTCGGGGTTCGTTTGACATTTTTATTCATGAATAGTGTTTTCAATGCATTTATGTGCATAATTCAAATTTGAACTACATGCGCATGCTCCAGTGCATATAAATTCGTTGAAAAATCAAATGTTTGTCATTGGGTGCATGCTTAGGTCCCATGCAAGAAATGGGAATGAATTTCAAACACCAGGCACCATTGATTGCCGGCAAAACTATGAGATGCCTGGTTTTTAAATTCTAGTAAATCCAAAACTCATCTGAAATTCATGAAACTTGGCATGCTATCATGGAGCGGCATCAACATGCCGTGTTACAAATTTTGTCCCATGTGGGGCAGGTTTGGGTATATGCTTCTCACAAACCGGAGCTTCTCACAACAAGCATGATGGTTTTCGGTAGGGAACGTCCCACCTTTGGGGACGAAACGATATCCATTGCCTCTTATTGCTTTCAAGTTATTTTCTCGTGTTACCATAGAACAACTGGAGTGCTGTGTGAATTTTTGTGATTTTTCGGAGTTCGTTTGGACATTTTTATGTATTAACTAAGTTTTCAATGCATTTATGTGCATAATTCAAATTTGAACTACATGTGCATGCTCCATTGCATATAAATTCGTTGAAAAATCAAATCTTTGTCGTTGGGTGCATACTTAGGTCCCATGCAAGAAATGGGAATGAATTTCAAACACCAGGGCACCGTTGGTTGCCGGCAAAATAGTGAGATGCCTGGTTTTTAAATTCTAGAAATCCAAAACTCATCTAAAATTCATGAAACTGGGCATGCTATCATGGAGCGGCATCAACATGCCGTGGTACAAATTTTGTCCTGTTTGGGGCAGGTTCAGGTATATGCTTCTCATAAACCGGAGCTTCTCACAACAAGCATGATGGTTTTCGGTAAGGAACGTCCCACCTTTGGGGACGAAACGATATCCATTGCCTCTTATTGCTTTCAAGTTTTTTTCTCGTGTCAACATAGAACAACAGGAGTGTTGTCTGAATTTTTGTGAATTTTCGGGGTTCATTTGGACATTTTATGCATTAAGTGAGTTTTCAATGCATTTATGTGCATAATTCAAATTTGAACTACATGTGCATGCTCCAGTGCATATAAATTAGTTGAAAAATCAAATCTTTGTCGTTGGGTGCATGCTTAGGACCCATGCAAGAAATGGGAATGAATTTCAAACACCAAGGCGCCGTTGATTGCCGGCAAAATAGTGAGATGCCTGGTTTTTAAATTCTAGAAATCGAAAACTCGTCTGAAATTAATGGAACTTGGCTTGCTATCATGGAGCGGCATCAACATGTTGTGGTACAAATTTTGTCCCATTTGGGGGAGGTTTGGGTATATGCTTCTCATAAACCGGAGCTTCTCACAACAAGCATGATGGTTTTCGGTAGGGAACGTCCCACCTTTGGGGACGAAACGATATCCATTGCCTCTTATTGCTTTCAAGTTTTTTTCTCGTGTCAACATAGAACAACAGGAGTGTTGTGTGATTTTTTGTGATTTTTGGGGGTTCGTTTGGACATTTTTATGCATTAAGTGATTTTTCAATGCATTTATGTGCATAATTCAAATTTGAACGACATGTGCATGCTCTAGTGCATACAAATACGTTGAAAAATCAAATCTTTGTCGTTGGGTGCATACTTAGGACCCATGCAAGAAATGGTAATGAATTTCAAACACCAAGGCACCGTTGATTGCCGGCAAAACAGTGAGATGCCTAGTTTTTGAATTGTAGTAAATCCAAAACTCGTCTGAAATTCATGAAACTTGGCATGCTATCATGGAGCGGCATCAACATGCCATGGTACAAATTTTGTGGCATTTGGGGTAGGTTTGGGTATATGCTTCTCACAAACCAGAGCTTCTCACAACAAGCATGATGGTTTTCGGTAGGGAACGTCCCACCTTTGGGGATGAAACGATATCCATTGCCTCTTATTGCTTTCAAGTTTTTTTCTCGTGTCAACATAGAACAACAGGAGTGTTGTGTGAATTTTTGTGATTTTTCGGGGTTCGTTTTGACATTTTTATTCATGAATAGTGTTTTCAATGCATTTATGTGCATAATTCAAATTTGAACTACATGCGCATGCTCCAGTGCATATAAATTCGTTGAAAAATCAAATGTTTGTCATTGGGTGCATACTTAGGACCCATGCAAGAAATGGGAATGAATTTCAAACACCAAGGCACCATTGATTGCCGGCAAAACTATGAGATGCCTGGTTTTTAAATTCTAGTAAATCCAAAACTCATCTGAAATTCATGAAACTTGGCATGCTATCATGGAGCGGCATCAACATGCCGTGTTACAAATTTTGTCCCATGTGGGGCAGGTTTGGGTATATGCTTCTCACAAACCGGAGCTTCTCACAACAAGCATGATGGTTTTCGGTAGGGAACGTCCCACCTTTGGGGACGAAACGATATCCATTGCCTCTTATTGCTTTCAAGTTATTTTCTCGTGTTACCATAGAACAACTGGAGTGCTGTGTGAATTTTTGTGATTTTTCGGAGTTCGTTTGGACATTTTTATGTATTAACTAAGTTTTCAATGCATTTATGTGCATAATTCAAATTTGAACTACATGTGCATGCTCCATTGCATATAAATTCGTTGAAAAATCAAATCTTTGTCGTTGGGTGCATACTTAGGTCCCATGCAAGAAATGGGAATGAATTTCAAACACCAGGGCACCGTTGGTTGCCGGCAAAATAGTGAGATGCCTGGTTTTTAAATTCTAGAAATCCAAAACTCATCTAAAATTCATGAAACTGGGCATGCTATCATGGAGCGGCATCAACATGCCGTGGTACAAATTTTGTCCTGTTTGGGGCAGGTTCAGGTATATGCTTCTCATAAACCGGAGCTTCTCACAACAAGCATGATGGTTTTCGGTAAGGAACGTCCCACCTTTGGGGACGAAACGATATCCATTGCCTCTTATTGCTTTCAAGTTTTTTTCTCGTGTCAACATAGAACAACAGGAGTGTTGTCTGAATTTTTGTGAATTTTCGGGGTTCATTTGGACATTTTATGCATTAAGTGAGTTTTCAATGCATTTATGTGCATAATTCAAATTTGAACTACATGTGCATGCTCCAGTGCATATAAATTAGTTGAAAAATCAAATCTTTGTCGTTGGGTGCATGCTTAGGACCCATGCAAGAAATGGGAATGAATTTCAAACACCAAGGCGCCGTTGATTGCCGGCAAAATAGTGAGATGCCTGGTTTTTAAATTCTAGAAATCGAAAACTCGTCTGAAATTAATGGAACTTGGCTTGCTATCATGGAGCGGCATCAACATGTTGTGGTACAAATTTTGTCCCATTTGGGGGAGGTTTGGGTATATGCTTCTCATAAACCGGAGCTTCTCACAACAAGCATGATGGTTTTCGGTAGGGAACGTCCCACCTTTGGGGACGAAACGATATCCATTGCCTATTATTGCTTTCAAGTTTTTTTCTCGTGTCAACATAGAACAACAGGAGTGTTGTGTGATTTTTTGTGATTTTTGGGGGTTCGTTTGGACATTTTTATGCATTAAGTGAGTTTTCAATGCATTTATGTGCATAATTCAAATTTGAACTACATGTGCATGCTCCAGTGCATATAAATTCGTTGAAAAATCAAATCTTTGTCGTTGGGTGCATACTTGGGACCCATCAAGAAATGGGAATGAATTTCAAACACCAAGGCACCGTTGATTGCCGGCAAAACAGTGAGATGCCTGGTTTTTAAATTCTAGTAAATCCAAAACTCGTCTGAAATTCATGAAACTTGGCATGCTATCATGGAGCGGCATCAACATGCCGTGGTACAAATTTTGTCCCATGTGGGGCAGGTTTGGGTATATGCTTCTCACAAACCGGAGCTTCTCACAACAAGCATGATGGTTTTCGGTAGGGAACGTCGCACCTTTGGGGACGAAACGATATCCATTGCCTCTTATTTATTTCAAGATCTAAAAGTTATTGATGTGTCCCCTATTAAATCTTTGTTTTGCAATATTAATCTTGATAATGATGGGACTGAATGTGATCCACCTTTACCTAGAAGGCGTTCCAAGAATTCGGAGTTTTTAGATCTTGATGCTAAATTTGATAAAAGTGGGATTGAAGAAATCAAAACCCTAGATGTTGCTAAACCCACTATTTTGGATTTCAAGGAATTTAATTATGAAAATTGCTCTTTGATTGATTGTATTTCCTTGTTGCAATCCGTGCTAAATTCTCCTCATGCTTATAGTCAAAATAAAGCGTTTACTAAACATATCGTTGATGCCTTGATGCAATCTTATGAAGAAAAGCTTGAGTTGGAAGTTTCTATCCCTAGAAAACTTTATGATGAGTGGGAACCAACTATTAAAATTAATATTAAGGATCATGAGTTCTATGCTTTATGTGATTTGGGTGCTAGTGTTTCCACTATTCCTAAAACTTTGTGCGATTTGCTAGATTTCCACGAATTTGATGATTGCTCTCTAAACTTGCACCTTGCGGATTCCACTATTAAGAAACCTATGGGAAGAATTAATGATGTTCTTATTGTTGCAAATAGGAATTATGTGCCCGTAGATTTTATCGTTCTTGATATAGATTGCAATCCTTCATGTCCTATTATTCTTGGTAGACCTTTCCTTAGAACGATTGGTGCAATTATTGATATGAAGGAAGGGAATATTAGATTCCAATTTCCACTAAAGAAAAGGCATGGAACACTTTCCTAGGAAGAAAATAAAATTGCCATATGAATCTATCATGAGAGCCACTTATGGATTGCCTACCAAAGATGGCAATACCTAGATCTATCCTTGCTTTTATGCCTAGCTAGGGGCGTTAAACGATAGCGCTTGTTGGGAGGCAACCCAATTTTATTTTTAGTTTTTTTTGCTTTTGCTTCTGTTTAGGTATAAATCTTTGATCTAGCCTCTGGTTAGATGTGTTTTTATGTTTTAATTAGTGTTTGTGCCAAGTTAAACCTATAGGATCTTCTTGGATGATAGTTATTTGATCTTGCAGAAATTTCCATAAACTTTCTGTTCACGAAAATAATTGTTAAAACTCACCAGAACGTGATAAAATACTGATTCCAATTGCTGCTGATCAATAAATAAATTGCCTAGGTCGTCCTATTTTGGCTGATTTTTGGGAGTTCGATAAGTTTGCGTTAGTTACAGATTACTACAGATTGTTCTGTTTTTGACAGATTCTGTTTTTCGTGTGTTGTTTGCTTATTTTGGTGAATCTATGGCTAGTAAAATAGTTTATAAACCATAGATAAGTTGGAATACAGTAGGTTTAACACCAATATAAATAAAGAATGAGTTCATTAAAGTACCTTGAAGTGGTCTTTTGTTTTTTCTTTCGCTAACGGAGCTCACGAGATTTCTGTTGAGTTTTGTGTTGTGAAGTTTTCAAGTTTTGGGTGAAAGATTTTGATGGATTATGGAACAAGGAGTGGAAAGAGCCTAAGCTTGGGGATTACCATGGCCCCCCCAAGATAATCTAAGGACATCAAAAAGCCAAAGCTTGGGGATGCCCCGAAAGGCATCCCCTCTTTCGTCTACTTCCATCGGTAACTTTACTTGGAACTATATTTTTATTCACCACATGATATGTGTTTTGCTTGGAGCGTCTTGTATGATTTGAGTCTTTGCTTTTTAGTTTACCACAATCATCCTTGCTGTACACACATTTTGAGAAAGCCATACATGATTTGGAATTTGTAAGAATACTCTATGTGCTTCACTTATATCTTTTGAGTTATATAGTTTTGCTCTAGTGCTTCACTTATATCTTTTAGAGCACGGTGGTGTATTTGTTTTATAGAAACTATTGATCTCTCATGCTTCACTTAGATTATTTTGAGAGTCTTAAATAGCATGGTAATTTGCTTAAATAATCCTAATATGCTAGGTATTCAAGATTTGTAAAAACTTTCTTATGAGTGTGTTGAATACTAAGAGAAGTTTGATACTTGATGATTGTTTTGAGATATGGAGGTAGTGATATTAAAGTTGTGCTAGTTGAGTAGTTGTGAATTTGAGAAATGCTTGTGTTGAAGTTTGCAAGTCCCGTAGCATGCACGTATGGTAAACATTATGTAACAAATTTGAAACATGAGGTGTTCTTTGATTGTCTTCCTTATGAGTGGCGGTCGGGGACGAGCGATGGTCTTTTCCTACCAATCTATCCCCCTAGGAGCCTGCGCGTAATGCTTGGTTTTTGATGACTTGTAGATTTTTGCAATAAGTATGTGAGTTCTTTATGACTAATGTTGAGTCCATGGATTATACGCACTCTCACACTTCCATCATTGCTAGGCTCTTCGGTACCGTGCATTGCCCTTTCTCACATTGAGAGTTGGTGCAAACTTCGCCGGTGCATCCAAACCCCGTGATATGATACGCTTTTTCACACATAAACCTCCTTATATCTTCCTCAAAACATCCACCATACCTACCTATTATGGCATTTCCATAGCCATTCCGAGATATATTGCCATGCAACTTTCCACCATTCCGTTTATCATGACACATTCATCATTGTCATATTACTTAGCATGATCATATAGTTGACATAGTATTTGTGGAAAAGCCACCTTTCATAATTCTTTCATACATGTCACTCTTGATTCATTGCATATCCCGGTACACCGCCGGAGGCATTCATATAGAGTCATACTTTGTTCTAGTATCGAGTTGTAATCATTGAGTTGTAAATAAGTAGAAGTGTGATGATCATCATTTAATAGAGCATTGTCCCAATAAAAAAAGAGAAAGGCCAAATAAAAAAAGGCCCAAAAAAAGGGGGCAATGCTACTATCCTTTTTTTCCACACTTGTGCTTCAAAGTAGCACCATAATCTTCATGATAGAGAGTCTCTTGTTTTGTCACTTTCATATACTAGTGGGAATTTTTTATTATAGAAATTGGCTTGTATATTCCAACAATGGGCCTCCTCAAGTGCCCTAGGTCTTCGTGAGCAAGCAAGTTGGATGCACACCCACTTAGTTTCTTTTGTTGAGCTTTCATACATTTATAGCTCTAGTGCATTTGTTGCATGGCAATCCCTACTCCTTGCATTAACATCAATCGATGGGCATCTCCATAGCTCGTTGATTAGCCTCGTTGATGTGAGACTTTCTCCTTTTTTGTCTTCTCCACATAACCCCCATCATCATATTCTATTCCACCCATAGTGCTATATCCATGGCTCACGCTCATGTATTGCGTGAAGGTTTGTAAAGTTTGAGATTACTAAAGTATGAAACAATTGCTTGGCTTGTCATCGGGGTTGTGCATGATGAGAGCATTCTTCTGTGACGAAAATGAAGCATGACTAAACTATATGATTTTGTAGGGATGAACTTTCTTTGGCCATGTTATTTTGAGAAGACATAATTGCTTAGTTAGTATGCTTGAAGTATTATTATTTTTATGTCAATATGAACTTTTATCTTGAATGTTTCGGATCTGAATATTCATACCACAATTAAGAAGAATTACATTGAAATTATGCCAAGTAGCACTCTGCATCAAAAATTCTGTTTTTATCATTTACCTACTCGAGGACGAGCAGGAATTAAGCTTGGGGATGCTTGATACGTCTCCAACGTATCTATAATTTTTGATTGCTCCATGCTATATTATCTACTGTTTTGGACAATATTGGGCTTTATTATCCATTTTTATATTATTTTTGGGACTAACCTATTAACCGGAGGCCCAGCCCAGAATTGCTGTTTTTTTGCCTATTTCAGAGTTTCGCAGAAAAAGAATATCAACCAGAGTCCAAACGGAATGAAACCTTCGGGAGCGTGATTTTTGGAACGAACATGATCCAGGAGACTTGGACCCTACGTAAGAGAAGCTTCCAGGAGGCCACGAGGTAGGGGGCGCGCCCCCCCCCCCCCCAGGGCGCGCCCTCCACCCTCGTGGGCCCCATGTTGCTCCACCGACGTACTTCTTCCTACTATATATACCTACGTACCCCCAAACGATCAGATACGGAGCCAAAAACCTAATTCCACCGCCGCAACCTTCTGTACCCACGAGATCCCATCTTGGGGCCTGTTCCAGAGCTCCGCCGGAGGGGGCATCCATCACGGAGGGCTTCTACATCAACACCATAGCTTCTCCGATGAAGTGTGAGTAGTTTACCTCAGACCTTCGGGTCCATAGTTAGTAGCTAGATGGCTTATTCTCTCTTTTTGGATCTCAATACAATGTCCCCCCCCCTCTCTCGTGGAGATCTATTCGATGTAATCTTCTTTTTGCGGTGTGTTTGTTGAGACCGATGAATTGTGGGTTTATGATCAAGATTATCTATGAACAATATTTGAATCTTCTCTGAATTCTTTTATGTATGATTGGTTATCTTTGCAAGTCTCTTCGAATTATCAGTTTGGTTTGGCCTACTAGATAGATTGATCTTTCTTGCAATGGGAGAAGTGCTTAGCTTTGGGTTCAATCTTGCGGTGTCCTTTCCCAGTGACAGTAGGGGCAGCAAGGCACGTATTGTATTGTTGCCATCGAGGATAACAAGATGGGGTTTTTTATCATATTGCATGAATTTATCCCTCTACATCATGTCATCTTGCTTAAGGCGCTACTCTGTTTTCATGAACTTAATACTCTAGATGCATGCTGGATAGCGGTCGATGAGTGGAGTAATAGTAGTAGATGCAGGCAGGAGTCGGTCTACTTGTCTCGGACGTGATGCCTATATACATGATCATACCTAGATATTCTCATAACTATGCTCAATTCTCTCAATTGCTCAACAGTAATTCATTCACCCACCGTAAAATACTTATGCTCTTGAGAGAAGCCACTAGTGAAACCTATGCCCCCCGGGTCTATCTTCATCATATTAATCTTCCAACACTTTGTTATTGCCTTTGCTTTTTACTTTGCTTTTATTTTACTTTGCATCTTTATCACAAAAATACCAAAAATATTATCCTATCATATCTTTCAGATCTCACTCTCGTAAGTGACCGTGAAGGGATTGACAACCCCTTATCGCGTTGGTTGCGAGGATTTATTTGTATTGTGCAGGTGCGAGGGACTCGCGCGTAGCCTCCTACTGGATTGATACCTTGGTTCTAAAAAACTGAGGGAAATACTTACGCTACTTTGCTGTTGGGGAACGTAGTAATTTCAAAAAAAAAATCCTACGCACACGCAAGATCATGGTGATGCATAGCAACGAGAGGGGAGAGTATTGTCCACGTACCCTCGTAGACCGAAAGCGGAAGCGTTAGCACAACGCGGTTGATGTAGTCGTACGTTTTCACGATCCGACCGATCAAGTACCGAACGCACGTCACCTCCGAGTTCAGCACACGTTCAGCCCGATGACGTCCCTCGAACTCCGATCCAGCCGTGTTGAGGGAGAGTTTCGTCAGCACGATGGCGTGGTGACGATGATGATGTTCTACCGACGCAGGGCTTCGCCTAAGCACCGCTACAATATTATTGAGGTGGACTATGGTGGAGGGGGGCACCGCACACGGCTAAAAGATCAATGCTCAATTGTTGTGTCTCTAGGGTGCCCCCTTCCCCCGTATATAAAGGAGCAAGGGGGGAGGTGCGGCCGGCCAGGAGGGGGAGCGCCAGGAGGAGTCCTACTCCCACCGGGAGTAGGACTCCCTCCCTATTCCTTGTTGGATTAGGAGAAGAGGGGGAAAGAGGTGGAGGAGAAGAAGGAAAAAGGGGGGGCGCCGCCCCCCTCTCCTTGTCCTATTTGGACTAGGGGGGAGGGGCGCGCGGCCCTTGCCCTGGCCGCCTCTCCTCTTCTCTACTAAGGCCCACTATGGCCCATTAACCCCCGGGGGGTTCCGGTAACCCCTCCGGTACTCCGGTAAAATCCCGATTTCACCCGGAACACTTCCGATATCCAAATATAGGCTTCCAATATATCAACTTCATGTCTCGACCATTTCGAGACTCCTCGTCATGTCCGTGATCACATTGGGGACTCCGAACAACCTTCGGTACATCAAAACATATAAACTCATAATATAACTGTCATCGAAACGTTAAGCGTGCGGACCCTACGGGTTCGAGAACTATGTAGACATGACCGAGACACGTCTCCGGTCAATAACCAACATCGGAACCTGGATGCTCATATTGGCTCCCACATATTCTACGAAGATCTTTATCGGTCAGACCGCATAACAACATACGTTGTTCCCTTTGTCATCAGTATGTTACTTGCCCGAGATTCGATCGTCGGTATCTCAATACCTAGTTCAATCTCGTTACCGGTAAGTCTCTTTACTTGTTCCGTAATACATCATCCCGCAACTAACTCATTAGTTGCAATGCTTGCAAGGCTTATAGTGATGTGCATTACCGAGTGGGCCCAGAGATACCTCTCCGACAATCGGAGTGACAAATCCTAATCTCGAAATACGCCAACCCAACAAGTACCTTCGGAGACACCTGTAGAGCACCTTTATAATCACCCAGTTACGTTGTGACGTTTGGTAGCACACAAAGTGTTCCTCCGGTAAACGGGAGCTGCATAATCTCATAGTCATTGGAACATGTATAAGTCATGAAGAAAGCAATAGCAACAAACTAAACGATCAAGTGCTAAGCTAACGGAATGGGTCAAGTCAATCACATCATTCTCCTAATGATGTGATCCCGTTAATCAAATGACAACCCATGTCAATGGCTAGGAAACTTAACCATCTTTGATCAACAAGCTAGTCAAGTAGAGGCATACTAGTGACACTCTGTTTGTCTATGTATTCACACATGTATTATGTTTCCAGTTAATACAATTCTAGCATGAATAATAAACATTTATCATGATATAAGGAAATAAATAATAACTTTATTATTGCCTCTAGGGCACATTTCCTTCAGTCTCCCACTTGCACTAGAGTCAATAATCTAGATTACACAGTAATGATTCTAACACCCATGGAGCCTTGGTGCTGATCATGTTTTGCTCGTGGAAGAGGCTTAGTCAACGGGTCTGCAACATTCAGATCCGTATGTATCTTGCAAATTTCTATGTCTCCCACCTGGACTAAATCCCAGATGGAATTGAAGCGTCTCTTGATGTGCTTGGTTCTCTTGTGAAATCTGGATTCCTTCGCCAAGGCAATTGCACCAATATTGTCACAAAAGATTTTCATTGGACCCGATGCACTAGGTATGACACCTAGGTCGGATATGAACTCCTTCATTTGCTGCTTCCGAAGCAGCTATGTATTCCGCTTCACACGTAGATCCCGCCACGACGCTTTGTTTAGAACTGCACCAACTGACAGCTCCATCGTTCAATGTAAACACGTATCCGGTTTGCGATTTAGAATCATCCGGATCAGTGTCAAAGCTTGCATCAACGTAACCATTTACGATGAGCTCTTTGTCACCTCCATAAACGAGAAACATATCCTTAGTCCTTTTCAGGTATTTCAGGATGTTCTTGACCGCTGTCCAGTGATCCACTCCTAGATTACTTTGGTACCTCGCTGCTAGACTTATAGCAAGGCACACATCAGGTCTGGTACACAACATTGCATACATGATAGAGCCTATGGCTGAAGCATAGGGAACATCTTTCATTTTCTCTCTATCTTCTGCAGTGGTCGGGCATTGAGTCTTACTCAACTTCACACCTTGTAACACAGGCAAGAACCCTTTCTTTGCTTGATCCATTTTGAACTTCTTCAAAACTTTGTCAAGGTATGTGCTTTGTGAAAGTCCAATTAAGCATCTTGATCTATCTCTATAGATCTTGATTCCCAATATATAAGCAGCTTCACCGAGGTCTTTCATTGAAAAACTCTTATTCAAGTATCCCTTTATGCTATCTAGAAATTCTATATCAATTCCAATCAACAATATGTCATCCACATATAATATCAGAAATGCTACAGAGCTCCCACTCACTTTCTTGTAAATACAGGCTTCTCCAAAAGTCTGTACAAAACCAAATGCTTTGATCACACTATCAAAGCGTTTATTCCAACTCCGAGAGGCTTGCACCAGTCCATAAATGGATCGCTGGAGCTTGCACATTTTGATAGCTCCCTTTGGATCGACAAAACCTTCCGGTTGCATCATATACAACTCTTCTTCCAGAAATCCATTCAGGAATGCATTTTTGACATCCATTTGCCAAATTTCATAATCATAAAATGCGGCAATTGCTAACATGATTTGGACAGACTTAAGCATCGCTACGGGTGAGAAGGTCTCATCGTAGTCAATCCCTTGAACTTGTCGAAAACCTTTTGCAACAAGTCGAGCTTTATAGACAGTAACATTACCGTCAGCATTAGTCTTCTTCTTGAAGATCCATTTATTCTCAATTGCTTGCCGATCATCGGGCAAGTCAACCAAAGTCCACACTTTGTTCTCATACATGGATCCCATCTCAGATTTCATGGCCTCAAGCCATTTTGCGGAATCTGGGCTCACCATTGCTTCTTCATAGTTTGTAGGTTCATCATAGTCTAGTAACATAACCTCCAGAATAGGATTACCGTACCACTCTGGTGCGGATCTTACTCTGGTTGACCTACGAGGTTTAGCAACAACTTGATCTGAAGTTCCATGATCATCATCATTAACTTCCTCACTAATTGGTGTAGGCGTCACAGGAACAGATTTCTGTGATGAGCTACTTTCCAATAAGGGAGCAGGCACAGTTACCTCATCAAGTTCTACTTTCCTCCCACTCACTTCTTTCGAGAGAAACTCCTTCTCTAGAAAGGATCCATTCTTAGCAACGAATGTCTTGCCTTCGGATCTGTGATAGAAGGTGTACCCAACAGTCTCCTTTGGGTATCCTATGAAGACACATTTCTCCGATTTGGGTTGAAGCTTTTTCACATAAGCATCGCAGCCCCAAACTTTAAGAAATGACAACTTTGGTTTCTTGCTAAACCACAGTTCATAAGGCGTCGTCTCAACGGATTTCGATGGTGCCCTATTTAACGTGAATGCAGCCGTCTCTAAAGCATAACCCCAAAACGATAGCGGTAAATCAGTAAGAGACATCATAGATCGCACCATATCTAGTAAAGTACGATTATGACGTTCGGACACACCATTACGGTGTGGTGTTCCGGGTGGCGTGAGTTGCGAAACTATTCCGCGTTGTTTTAAATGTATACCAAACTCGTAACTCAAATATTCTCCTCCACGATCAGATCGTAGAAACTTTATTTTCTTGTTACGATGATTTTCAACTTCACTCTGAAATTCTTTGAACTTTTCAAATGTTTCAGACTTATGTTTCATTAAGTAGATATACCCATATCTGCTCAAATCATCTGTGAAGGTGAGAAAATAACGATATCCGCCACGAGCCTCAACATTCATCGGACCACATACATCTGTATGTATGATTTCCAACAAATCTGTTGCTCTCTCCATAGTACCGGAGAACGACGTTTTAGTCATCTTGCCCATGAGGCACGGTTCGCAAGTACCAAGTGATTCATAATCAAGTGGTTCCAAAAGTCCATCAGTATGGAGTTTCTTCATGCGCTTTATACCGATATGACCTAAACGGCAGTGCCACAAATAAGTTGCACTATCATTATCAACTCTGCATCTTTTGGCTTCAACATTATGAATATGTGTATCACTACTATCGAGATTCATAAAAAATATACCACTCTTCAAGGGTGCATGACCATAAAATATATTACTCATATAAATAGAACAACCATTATTCTCTGATTTAAATGAATAACCGTCTCGCATCAAACAAGATCCAGATATAATGTTCATGCTCAACGCTGGCACCAAATAACAATTATTTAGGTCTAATACTAATCCCGAAGGTAGATGTAGAGGTAGCGTGCCGACGGTGATCACATCGACTTTGGAACCGTTTCCCACAGGCATTGTCACCTCGTCCTTGGCCAGTGTTCGCTTAATCCGTAGACCCTGTTTTGAGTTGCAAATATTAGCAACAGAACCAGTATCAAATACCCAGGTGCTACTGCGAGCTCTGGTAAGGTACACATCAATAACATGTATACCACATATACCTTTGTTCACCTTGCCATCCTTCTTATCCGCCAAATACTTGGGGCAGTTCTGCTTCCAGTGACCAGTCTGCTTGCAGTAGAAGCACTCAGTCTCAGGCTTAGGTCCAGACTTGGGTTTCTTCTCTTGAGCAGCAACTTGCTTGTTGTTCTTCTTGAAGTTCCCCTTCTTCTTCCCTTTGCCCTTTTTCTTGAAACTGGTGGTCTTATTGACCATCAACACTTGATGCTCCTTCTTGATTTCTACCTCCGCAGCCTTTAGCATTGCGAACAGCTCGGGAATCGTCTTATCCGTCCCTTGCATGTTATAGTTCATCATGAAGCTCTTGTAGCTTGGTGGCAGTGATTGAAGAATTCTGTCAATGACGCTATCATCCGGAAGATTAACTCCCAGTTGAATCAAGTGATTGCAGTACCCAGACATCTTGAGTATATGCTCACTGACAGAACTATTCTCCTCCATCTTGCAGCTGTAGAACTTATTGGAGACTTCATATCTCTCAATCCGGGCATTCTTTTGAAATATTAACTTCAACTCCTGGAACATCTCATATGCTCCATGACGTTCAAAACGTCATTGAAGTCCCGGTTCTAAGCCGTAAAGCATGGCACACTGAACTATTGAGTAGTCATCAACTCATGACTGTCAGGTATTTACAATGTCTGCAGTTGCTGGCGCAGGTGGTACACCTAGCAGTGCTTCCAGGACGTAACTCTTATGTGCAGCAATGAGGATAATCCTCAAGTTACGGACCCAGTCCGTGTAATTGCTACCATCATCTTTCAACTTTACTTTCTCAAGGAACGCATTAAAATTCAACGGAACAACAGCACGGGCCATCTATCTACAATCAACATAGACAAGCACTTAAGAACTCCCACTTAAGTTCATGATAAATTTAAGTTCAATTAATCATATTATTTAAGAACTCCCACTTAAGTTCATGATAAATTTAAGTTCCAATGCTACTATCCTTTTTTTCCACACTTGTGCCTCAAAGTAGCACCATAATCTTCATGATAGAGAGTCTCTTGTTTTGTCACTTTCATATACTAGTGGGAATTTTTCATTATATAACTTGGCTTGTATATTCCAACAATGGGCCTCCTCAAGTGCCCTAGGTCTTCGTGAGCAAGCAAGTTGGATGCACACCCACTTAGTTTCTTTTGTTGAGCTTTCATACATTTATAGCTCTAGTGCATCCGTTGCATGGCAATCCCTACTCCTTGCATTAACATCAATCGATGGGCATCTCCATAGCTCGTTGATTAGCCTCGTTGATGTGAGACTTTCTCCTTTTTTGTCTTCTCCACATAACCCCCATCATCATATTCTATTCCACCCATAGTGCTATATCCATGGCTCACGCTCATGTATTGCGTGATGGTTTATAAAGTTTGAGATTACTAAAGTATGAAACAATTGCTTGGCTTGTCATCGGGGTTGTGAATTATGAGAGCATTCTTGTGTGACGAAAATGGAGCATGACTAAACTATATGATTTTGTAGGGATGAACTTTCTTTGGCCATGTTATTTTGAGAAGACATAATTGCTTAGCTAGTATGCTTGAAGTATTATTATTTTTATGTCAATATGAACTTTTATCTTGAATGTTTCGGGTCTGAATATTCATACCACAATTAAGAAGAATTACATTGAAATTATGCCAAGTAGCACTCCGCATCAAAAATTCTGTTTTTATCATTTACCTACTCGATGACGAGCAGGAATTAAGCTTGGGGATGATTGATACGTCTCCAACGTATCTATAATTTTTGATTGCTCCATGCTATATTATCTACTGTTTTCGACAATATTGGGCTTTATTATCCACTTTTATATTATTTTTGAGACTAACCTATTAACCGGAGGCCCAGCCCAGAATTGCTGTTTTTTGCCTATTTCAGAGTTTTGCAGAAAAAGAATATCAAACGGAGTCCAAACGGAATGAAACCTTCGGGAGCGTGATTTTTCGAACGAACATGATCCAGGAGACTTGTACCTACATAAGAGAAGCTTCCAGGAGGCCACGAGGTAGGGGGCGCGCCCACCCCCCAGGGCGCGCCCTCCACCCTCGTGGGCCCCATGTTGCTCCACTGACGTACTTCTTCCTCCTATATATACCTACGCACCCCCAAACGATCAGATACGGAGCCAAAAACCTAATTCCACCGCCGCAACCTTCTGTACCCACGAGATCCCATCTTGGGGCCTGTTCCGGAGCTCCGCCGGAGGGGGCATCCATCACGGAGGGCTTCTACATCAATACCATAGCCTCTTCGATGAAGTGTGAGTAGTTTACCTCAGACCTTCGGGTCCATAGTTAGTAGCTAGATGGCTTCTTCTCTCTTTTTGGATCTCAATACAATGTTCTTCCCCTCTCTCGTGGAGATCCATTCGATGTAATCTTCTTTTGCGATGTGTTTGTTGAGACCGATGAATTGTGGGTTTATGATCAAGATTATCTATGAACAATATTTGAATCTTCTCTGAATTCTTTTATGTATGATTGGTTATCTTTGCAAGTCTCTTCGAATTATCAGTTTGGTTTGGCCTACTAGATTGATCTTTCTTGCAATGGGAGAAGTGCTTAGCTTTTGTTTCAATCTTGCGGTGTCCTTTCCCAGTGACTGTAGGGGCAGCAAGGCACATATTGTATTGTTGCCATCGAGGATAACAAGATGGGGTTTTTATCATATTGCATGAATTTATCCCTCTACATCATGTCATCTTGCTTAAGGCGTTACTCTGTTTTCATGAACTTAATACTTTAGATGCATGCTGGATAGCGGTCGATGAGTGGAGTAATAGTAGTAGATGCAGGCAGGAGTCGGTCTACTTGTCTCGAACGTGATGCCTATATACATGATCATACCTAGATATTCTCATAACTATGCTCAATTCTCTCAATTGCTCAACAGTAATTCGTTCACCCACCGTGAAATACTTATGCTCTTGAGAGAAGCCACTAGTGAAACCTATGGCCCCCGGGTCTATCTTCATCATATTAATCTTCCAACACTTTGTTATTGCCTTTGCTTTTTACTTTGCTTTTATTTTACTTTGCATCTTTATCACAAAAATACCAAAAATATTATCCTATCATATCTTTTAGATCTCACTCTCGTAAGTGACCGTGAAGGGATTGACAACCCCTTACCGCGTTGGTTGCGAGGATTTATTTGTATTGTGCAGGTGCGAGGGACTCGCGCGTAGCCTCCTACTGGATTGATACCTTGGCTCTCAAAAACTGAGGGAAATACTTATGCTACTTTGCTGCCTCACCCTTTCCTCTTCAAGGGAAAACCAACGTAGTGCTCAAGAGGTAGCAGGCACGTTGATTGCCGGCAAAACAGTGAGATGCCTGGTTTTTAAATTCTAGTAAATCCAGAACTCGTCTGAAATTCATGAAACTTGGCATGCTATCATAGAGTGGCATCAACATGCCGTGGTACAAATTTTGTCCCATTTGGGGCAGGTTTGGGTATATGCTTTTCACATACCAGAGCTTCTCACAACAAGCTTGATGGTTTTCGGTAGGGAACGTCCCACCTTTGGGGACGAAACGATATCCATTGCCTCTTTTTTCTTTCAAGATTTTTCTCGTGTCAACAAAGAACAACAAGAGTGTTGTGTGAATTTTTGTGATTTTTGGGGTTCGTTTGGACATTTTTATGCATTAACTGAGTTTTCAATGCATTGCATAATTCAAATTTGAACTACATGTGCATGCTCCAGTGCATATAAATTCGTTGAAAAATCAAATCTTTGTCGTTGGGTGCATGCTTAGGTCCCATGCAAGAAATGGGAATGAATTTCAAACACCATGCCACCGTTGATTGCCGGCAAAACAGTGAGATGCCTGGTTTTTAAATTCTAGTAAATCCAAAACTCGTCTGAAATTCATGAAACTTGGCATGCTATCATGGAGCGGTCAACATGCCATGGTACAAATTTTGTCCCATGTGGGGCAGGTTTGGGTATACGCTTCTCACAAACCGGAGCTTCTCACAACAAGCATGATGGTTTTCGATAGGGAACGTCCCACCTTTGGGGACCAAACGATATCCATTGCCTCTTATTGCTTTCAAGTTTTTTTTATCGTGTCAACTTAGAACAACAGGAGTGTTGTGTGGATTTTTTTGATTTTTCGGGGTTCGTTTGGACATTTTTATGCATCAACTGAGTTTTCAATGCATTTATGTGCATAATTCAAATTTGAACTACACGCACATGCTCCAGTGCATATAAATTCGTTGAAAAATCAAATCTTTGTCGTTGGGTGCATGCTTAGGTCACATGCAAGAATTGGGAATGAATTTCAAACACCAGGGCACCGTTGATTGCCGGCAAAACAGTGAGATGCCTGGTTTTTAAATTCTAGTAAATCCAGAACTCGTCTGAAATTCATGAAACTTGGCATGCTATCATGGAGCGGCATCAACGTGCCGTGGTACAAATTTTGTCCCATTTGGGGCAGGTTTGGGTATATGCTTCTCACAAACCGGAGCTTCTCACAACAAGCATGATGGTTTTCGGTAGGCAACGTCCCACCTTTGGGGACGAAACAATATCCATTATCTCTTACTGATTTCATGTTTTTTTCTCATGTAACATAGAACAACAGGAGTGCTGTGTGGATTTTTGTGATTTTTCGGGGTTCGTTTGGACATTTTTATGCATTAAGTGAGTTTTGAATGCATTTATGTGCATAATTAGAATTTCAACTACATGCGCATGCTCCAGTGCATATAAATTCGTTGAAAAATCAAATCTTTGTCGTTGGGTGCATGCTTAGGTCCCATGCAATAAATGGGAATGAATTTCAAACACCATGGCACCGTTGATTGCCGGCAAAACAGTGAGATGCCTGGTTTTCAAATTCTAGTAAATCCAAAACTCGTTTGAAATACAGGAAACTTGGCATGCTATCATGGAGCGGTCAACATGCCGTGGTACAAATTTTATCCCATTTGGGGCAGGTTTGGGTATATGCTTCTGACAAACCGGAGCTTCTCACAACAAGCATGATGGTTTTCAGTTGGGAACGTCCCACCTTTGGGGACGAAACGATATCCATTGCCTCTTATTTCTTTCAAGATTTTTCTCGTGTCAACATAGAACAACAGGAGTGTTGTGTGAATTTTTGTGATTTTTCGGGGTTCCTTTGGACTTTTTTTGCATTAACTGAGTTTTCAATGCATTTATTTGCATAATTCAAATTTGAACTACATGCGCATGCTCCAGTGCATATAAATTCGTTGAAAAATCAAATCTTTGTCGTTGGGTGCATGCTTAGGTCCCATGCAAGAAATGGGAATGAATTTCAAACACCAGGGCACCGTTGATTGCTGACAAAATAGTGAGATGCCTGGTTTTAAATTCTACTAAATCCATAACTCGTATGAAATTCATGAAACTTGGAATGCTATCATGGAGCGGCATCAACATGCCTTGGTACAAATTTTGTCCCATTTGGGGCAGGTTTGGGTATATGCTTCTCACAAACTAGAGCTTCTCACAACAAGCATGATGGTTTTCGGTAGGGAACGTCCCACCTTTGGGGACAAAACGATATCCATTGCCTCTTATTGCTTTCAAGTTTTTTTCTCGTGTCAATATAGAACAACATGATTGCTGTGTGAAGTTTTGTGATTTTTCGGGGTTCGTTTGGACATTTTTATGCATTAACTGAGTTTTCAATGCATTTATGTGCATAATTCAAACTTGAACTACATGCACATGCTCTAGTGCATATAAATTCGTTGAAAAATCAAATCTTTGTCGCTGGGTGCGTGCTTAGGTCCCATACAAGAAATGGGAATGAATTTCAAACACCATGGCACCGTTGATTGCCGGCAAAACAAAGAGATGCCTGGTTTTTAAATTCTAGTAAATCGAAAACTCATTTGAAAGTCAAGAAACTTGGCATGCTATCATGGAGCGGTAACAACATGCCGTGGTACAAATTTTGTCCCATTTGGGGGAGGTTTGGATATATGCTTCTCACAAACCGGAGCTTCTCATAACAAGCATGATGCTTTTCGGTAGGGAACATCCCACCTTTGGGGACGCAACGATATCCATTGCCTGTTTTTGCTTTCAAGTTTTTTTCTCGTGTCAACATAGAACAACAGGAGTGTTGTGTGAATTTTCATGAATTTTCGCGGTTCGTTTGGAAATTTTTATGCATTAAGTGAGTTATCAATGCATTTATGTGCATAATTCAAATTTGAACTACATGTGCATGCTCCAGTGCATATAAATTCGTTGAAAAATCAAATCTTTGTCGTTGGGTGCATACTTAGGTCCCATGCAAGAAATGGGAATGAATTTCAAACACTAGGGCATCGTTGATTGCCGGCAAAATAGTGAGATGCCTGGTTTTTAGATTCTTGTAAATCGAAAACTCGTCTGAAATTCATGAAACTTGGCATGCTACCATGGAGCAGCATCATCATGCTGTGGTACAAAATTAGTCCCATTTGGGGCAGGTTTGGGTATATGCTTCTCACAGACCAGAGCTTCTCACAACAAGCATGATGGTTTTCGGTAGGGAACGTCCCACCTTTGGGGACGAAACGATATCCATTGACTCTTATTGCTTTCAAGTTTTTTTTCTCGTGTCAACATAGAACAACAAGATTGTTGTGTGAAGTTTCGTGATTTTTCGGGGTTCGTTTGGACATTTTTATGCATTAACTGAGTTTTCATTGCATTTATGTGCATAATTCAAATTTGAACTACATGCGCATCCTCCAGTGCATATAAATTCGTTCAAAAATCAAATCTTTGTCGTTGGGTGCATGCTTAGGTCCCATGCAAGAAATTGGAATGAATTTCAAACACCAGGGCATCGTTGATTGCCGGCAAAATAGTGAGATGCCTGATTTTGAAATTCTAGTAAATCCAGAACTCGTCTGAATTTCATGAGTCTTGGCATGCTATCATGGAGCGGCATCAACATGCCGTGGTACAAATTTATTCCCATTTGGGGCAGGTTTGGGTATATGCTTCTCACAAACCGGAGCTTCTCACAACAAGCATGATGGTTTTCGGTAGGGAACGTCCCACCTTTGGGGACGAAACGATATCCATTGCGTCTTATTGCTTTCAAGTTTTTTTCTCCTGTCAACATAGAACAACAGGATTGCTGTGTGAAGTTTTGTGATTTTTCGGGGTTTGTTCGGACATTTTTATGCATTAACTGAGTTTTCGATGCATTTATGTGCATAATTCAAATTTGAACTACATGCACATGCTCTAGTGCATATAAATTAGTTGAAAAATCAAATCTTTGTCGTTGGGTGCATGCTTAGGTCCAATGCAAGAAATGCGAATGAATTTCAAACACCATGGCACCGTTGATTGCCGGCAAAACAAAGAGATGCCTGGTTTTTAAATTCTAGTAAATCTAAAACTCATCTGAAATTCATGAAACTTGGCATGCTATCATGGAGCGGCATCAACCAGCCGTGGTACAAATTTTGTCCCATTTGGGGCAGGTTTGGGTATATGCTTCTCACAAACCGGAGGTTCCACAACAAGCATGATGGTTTTCGGTAGGGAACGTCCCACTTTGGGGACGAAACGATATCCATTGCCTCTTATTGCTTTCTAGTTTTTTTTCTCATGTCAACATAGAACAAACGGAGTGTTATGTGAATTTTTGTGATTTTTCGGGGTTCGTTTGGACATCTTTATGCATTAAGTGAGTTTTCAATGCATTTATGTGCATAATTCAAATTTGAACTACGTGCGCATGCTCCAGTGCATATAAATTCGTTGAAAAATCAAATCTTTTTCGTTGGGTGCATACTTAGGTCCCATGTAAGAAATGGGAATGAATTTCAAACACTAGGGCACCGTTGATTGCCGGCAAAACAATGAGATGTCTGGTTTTTAAATTCTAGTAAATCCAAAAACTCGTCTGAAATTCATGAAACTTAGCATGCTATCATGGAGCGGTATCAACATGCCGTGGTACAAATTTTGTCCCATTTGGGGGAGGTTTGGGTATATGCTTCTCACAAACCGGAGCTTCTCATAACAAGCATGATGGTTTTCGGTAGGGAACATCCCACCTTTGAGGATGCACTGATATCCATTGCCTCTTTTTGCTTTCGAGTTTTATCTTGTGTCAACATAGAGCAACAGGAGTGTTGTGTGAATTTTCGTGATTTTTCGCGGTTCGTTTGGAAATTTTTATGCATTAAGTGAGTTATCAATGCATTTATGTGCATAATTCAAATTTGAACTACATGCGCATGCTCCAGTGCATATAAATTCGTTGAAAAATCAAATCTTTGTTGTTGGGTGCATACTTAGGTCCCATGCAAGAAATGGGAATGAATTTCAAACACCAGGGCATCGTTGATTGCCGGCAAAACAGTGAGATGCCTGGTTTTTTAGATTCTTGTAAATCTAAAACTCGTCTGAAATTCATGAAACTTGGCATGCTTTCATGGAGCGGCATCAACATGCCGTGGTACAAATTTTGTCCAATTTGGGGCAGGTTTGGGTATATGCTTCTCATAAACCGGAGCTTCTCACAACAAGCATGATGGTTTTCGGTAGGGAACGTCCCACCTTTGGGGACGAAACGATATCCATTGCCTCTTATTGCTTTCAATTTTTTTTCTCGTATCAACATAGATCAACAAGAGTGTTGTGTGAATTTTTGTGATTTTTCGGGGTTCGTTTGGACATTTTTATGCATTAACTGAGTTTTCAATGCATTTATGTGCATAATTCAAATTTGAACTACATGCACATCCTCCAGTGCATATAAATTCGTTCAAAAATCAATTCTTTGTCGTTGGGTGCATGCTTAGGTCCCATGCAAGAAATTGGAATGAATTTCAAACACGAGGGCATCATTGATTGCCGGCAAAACAGTGAGATGCCTGATTTTTAAATTCTAGTAAATCCAGAATTCGTCTGAATTTCATGAGTCTTGGCATGCTATCATGTAGCGGCATCAACATGCCGTGGTACAAATTTTGTCCCATTTGGGGCAGGTTTGGGTATATGCTTCTCACAAACCGGAGCTTCTCACAACAAGCATGATGGTTTTCGGTAGGGAACGTCCCACCTTTGGGGACGAAATGATATCCATTGGCTCTTATTGCTTTCAAGTTTTTTGTCGTGTAAACATAGAACAACAGGAGTGTTGTGTGAATTTTGGTGATTTTTCGGGGTTCGTTTGGACATTTTTATGCATGAACTCAGTTTCAATGCATTTATGTGCATAATTCAAATTTGAACTACATGCGCATGCTCTAGTGCATATAAATTCGTTAAAAATCAAATCTTTGTCGTTGGGTGCATACTTAGGTCCCATGCAAGAAATGGGAATGAATTTCAAATACCAGGGCACCGTTGATTGCCGGCAAAACAGTGAGTATCCTGGTTTTTCAATTCTTGTAAATCCAAAACTCATCTGAAATTCATGAAACTTGGCATGCTATCGTGGAGCGGCATCAACATGCCGTGGTACAAATTTTGTCCCATTTGGGGCAGGTTTGGGTATATGCTTCTCACAAACCGGAGCATCTCACAACAAGCATTTTGGTTTTCGGTAGGGAACGTCCCAGCTTTGGGGACGAAATGATATCCATTGCGTCTTATTGCTTTCAAGTTTTTTTCTCGCGTCAACATTGAACAACAGGAGTGTTGTGTGATTTTTTGTGATTTTTCGGGGTTCGTTTGGACATTTTTATGCATTAACTGAGTTTTCAATGCATTTCTGCATAATTCAAATTTTAACTACATGCGCCTGCTCCAGTGCATATAAATTCGTTGAAAAATCAAATCTTTGTCGTTAGGTGCATGCTTAGGTCCCATGCAAGAAATGGGAATGAATTTCAAACACCATGGCACCGTTGATTGCCGGCAAAACAGTGAGATGCCTGGTTTTTAAATTCTAGTAAATCCAAAACTCGTCTGAAATTCATGAAACTTGGCATGCTACCATGGAGCAGCATCATCATGCTGTGGTACAAAATTAGTCCCATTTGGGGCAGGTTTGGGTATATGCTTCTCACAGACCAGAGCTTCTCACAACAAGCATGATGGTTTTCGGTAGGGAACGTCCCACCTTTGGGGACGAAAAGATATCCATTGCCTCTTACTGCTTTCAAGTTTTTTTCTCGTGTCAACATAGAACAACAGGAGTGTTGTGTGAATTTTTGTGATTTTTTGGGGTTCGTTTGGACATTTTTATGCATTAACTGAGTTTTCAATGCATTTATGTGCATAATTCAAATTTGAACTACATGCGCATGCTCCAGTGACTATAAATTGGTTGAAAAATCAAATCTGTGTCCTTACGTGCAAGCTTAGGTCCCATGCAAGAAATGAGACTGAATTTTAAACACCAGGGCACTGTTTATTGCCGGCAAAACATTTAGATGCCTGGTTTTTAAATTCTAGTAAATCCAAAACACGTCCGGTGCGCAGGTTCACTGGGAAGCATGCGAGATGTTGAACACAGGATTTGTGCATCTCTTCAACGCAATCGGTTCAGTGAAGCGGTAAAGCGGTAGAAAATAAACCAAATATATACATGCTGCCACACGCTCCGTGTGTCGTGCAAGCAGGCATGAGTTGATGGGACGCATGCGAGCAGTCCGCCGCGCAGGCATACTGACAGCCGTGCGTGCAGGTGTGTGTATCGACGAGGAGGCGTGGGAGTAGCTGTGTGAAATGATGGTAGGAATGGCAGACATCCGCCGCGCAGGGTCACCGGGAGGTGAGACAACTTTTGACCGCAGCCTGCCTCGCTCCCACTGGTCCATATTAATTGCGTGCCCGAGCCGCCGGCCATAATAGGTAGCCGCACCGCCAGTCCACAGTGGTCACCGACGTCTGGACTCCGGAGTGTATGACGGTGCCGCCAAAGCGCACCATCGAAGGGAGTGGCGACGCCGGGGATGGTGAAGCACCCGCACAACGCGTCAAGCTGGCCACAGAGGTTTCCGTCGCCGCCGACGAGGTCTCGCGCGGGCAGCAGCACGACCTTGAATTCGCCGACGCCGTTGTGCCCCCAGCTAGAGCCGGAGGTCAACAGCAACTCCGGCAACAACTGCGATTCCGACGGAAAACCGGTGAGTCACCTCCATATATGTTTGTGCCTTTTCTCTTCCTGATCTTGGGAATTGATTTCGAGTGTCCTACATGTTATGCCATTTTTTTCTTTTAGATTGGTATGTACACAGATGCGGCTCCGACCAGCGCCGCCGCCGGATGTAGATCTTCGACCCGGCTGTGCGGCAAGAAGCGCCCCTGGACCTGAGGAACCAGTAGAATCTCCGGCGGACCGCATCAGCGATCTCCCGGACGGAATCCTTGGGGAGATCATCTCCCTTCTCCCCACCAAGGATGGTTGCCGCACACAAGTCCACGCATCTCGGTGGCGCACTCTGTGGTGCACCGTGCCTCTTAATCTCGATTGTCGTCAGCTATCTGTCGATGATGATTCTGAAATCCCCGGAGCCATCATCTCCTCCCATGGGGGCTCCGTTCAACGCATCTGCATCCCGGCATGCTACCTGCTAGACATACCCTGCACGGTGGCCGCCTGCCTGACATCCCGTCAATTCATTAAACTCCAGCAGCTTGAGTTCTACCATTACAGCGATAGGTTTCCACCAAGAGCTGCATCTGTGCCCTCACCACCGATGCCCATCTCATGGTTTTCCTCCTCTCTCCACACCGTCACCTTGACCCGGTGCCATCTAGCAGACTATCTAGTACAAATTCTTCGACTGCCAGTGCTGAAAAAACTTGCGCTTGTGTTGGTTGATCTGTCGGTGGCCTCACTTCACAGCATCATCCACTCTAGCTGTCGTGCACTGTAGCGTTTGGTGCTTGTTTTTGGAATAGGAATCCATATACCTTTTCTAAAAATAAAGTTGTCTCACCTTGTAAGCATTGGAATTCATTTTGAAGGACAGGAGCTCATCATCTAAGACGTCCCTTCACTTCAAAGGTTGCTCATTAATTGTTGTTATAAACCTTAACAAATAACTGTGGTCTCTGCGCCTGGACTGGAGACCTTGGGTGCAATTAGTGATCCGTTTGAATGGTCCGAGATGGTGTTTGCCTCCACACCTATTGAGGTATTGTATATTATTCACGTACACTTTTGTAATTTGCATTTTTCATTTGTGCTCATAAGTTAAGTATCATCTTGGAGTACACTTTCAGTGCTAATATTATGTTCTATGCTCAATGAAGCGCTTGTCCATCCTATCAGTGGTGGTGGATTCTGTCAAGACCTTATATATCACTATGTGGTGTTTTGATCTCAACATCATTATTGCCTTGCTGCAATGCTTTCCATGTTTGGAGAATTTGTATATGAAGGTGATGATTTCACGCACATTGAAAGCCCATATATAATGTACTATAATTAATCGTTCAGCTATCACTCTTTCAACATAATATTTTTTAGACATTAACTATTTTCAATCTTCATCTCTATTTAGGCACTAAGACATGGGAAAAAAAGGTATAACAAATCGATAGTTCAAGAAGCACCGGGATTTTCTCAGATCTCACGACATTCGTTTGAAGACAGTAACACTGGAAGGATATGCATCCAACAATGCAAACACTAGCTTTGTCACATTCTTCATGTCAAATGCGAGGGCACTATTGTCCGTGAGGATTAAGTTTTTCAACAAGAAATTTCTTATGGCTGCAGGTGTTGAACAACATAAAAAGAAGTTTCATGTGGACCTAAGGGCTTCTGATCGTGCTCGGCTTCTATTTACAACAACTTGTCATCATGGACCAACCGAATTTCTGGCCGTTGATCTTGATTTTATGGATCAGACCGATCCATTTGATTGTGACTGCCGAAAACTTTGGTTGAGTTAGATGTCATTGTCCTGTTCAATCATGGAGCGGCATCAACATGCCGTGGTACAAATTTTGTCCCATTTAGGGCAGGTTTGGGTATATGCTTCTCATAAACCGGAGCTTCTCACAACAAGCATGATGGTTTCGGGAGGGAACGTCCCACCTTTGGGGACGAAACAATATCCATTGCCTCTTATTGCTTTCAAGTTTTTTTCTCGTATCAACATAGATCAACAAGAGTGTTGTGTGAATTTTTGTGATTTTTCGGGGTTCGTTTGACATTTTTATGCATTAACTGAGTTTTCAATGCATTTATGTGCATAATTCAAATTTGAACTACATGCGCATGATCTTGTGCATATAAATTCGTTGAAAAATCAAATCTTTGTCGTTGGGTGGATGCTTAGGTCCCATGCAAGAAATGGGAATGAATTTCAAACACAATGGCACCGTTGATTGCCGGCAAAACAGTGAGATGCCTGGTTTTTAAATTCTAGTAAATCCAAAACTCGTCTGAAATTCATGAAACTTGGCATGCTACCATGGAGCGGCATCATCATGCTGTGGTACAAATTTTGTCCCATTTGGGGCAGGTTTGGGTATATGCTTCTCACAAACCAGAGCTTCTCACAACAAGCATGATGGTTTTCGGAAGGGAACGAAAAAATATCCATTGCCTCTTACTGCTTTCAAGTTTTTTTCTTGTGTCAACATAGAACAACAGGAGTGTTGTGTGAATTTTTGTGATTTTTCGGGGTTCGTTTGGACATTTTTATGCATTAAGTGAGTTTTCAATGTATTTATGTGCATAATTCAAATTTGAACTACATGCGCATGCTCCAGTGCATATAAATTCGTTGAAAATCAAATCTTTGTCATTGGGGCATACTTAGGTCCCATGCAAGAAATGGGAATGAATTTCAAACACCAGGGCACCGTTGATTGCCGGCAAAACAGTGAGATGCCTGGTTTTTAAATTCTAGTAAATCCAAAACTCGTCTGAAATTCATGAAACTTGGCATGCTATCATGGAGCGGCATCAACATGCCATGGTACAAATTTTGTCCCATTTGGGGCAAGTTTGGGTATATGCTTCTCACAAACCGGAGCTTCTCACAACAAGCATGATGGTTTTCGGTAGGGAACGTCCCACCTTTGTGGATGAAACGATATCCATTGCCTCTTATTGCTTTCAAGTTTTTTTCTTATGTCAACATAGAACAACAGGAGTGTTGTGTCAATTTTTTGTGATTTTTTGGGGTTTCTTTTGACATTTTTATGCATTAACTGAGTTTTCAATGCATTTATGTGCATAATTCAAATTTGAACTACATGGGCATGCTCCAGTGACTATAAATTGGTTGAAAAATCAAATCTGTGTCCTTATGTGGATGCTTAGGTCCCATGCAAGAAATGAGAATGAATTTTAAACACCAGGGCACTGTTGATTGCCGGCAAAACATTTAGATGCCTGGTTTTTAAATTCTAGTAAATCCAAAACTCGTCCGGTGCGCAGGTTCACCGGGAAGCGTGCGAGATGTTCAATGCAGGATTTGTGCATCTCTTCAACGCAAACGGTTCAGTGAAGCAGTAAAGCGGCAGAAAATAAACCAAAAAATATATGTGCTGCCACACGCCCCGTGTGTCGTGCGAGCAGGCATGAGTTGATGGGACGCATGCGAGCAGTCCGCTGTGCAGGCATACTGAGAGGCGTGCACGCAGGTGTGTGTATCGACGGGGAGGCGTGCGAGTAGCTGTGTGAAATGATGGTAGGAATGGCAGGCGTCCGCAGCGCAGGCTCACCGAGAGGTGAGACAACTTTTGACCGCAGCCTGCCTCGCTCCCACTGGTCCGTATTAATTGCGTGCCCGAGCCGCCGGCCATAATAGGTGGCCGCACCGCCAGTCCACAGTGGGCACCGACGTCTGGACTCTGGAGTGTATGACGGTGCCGCCGAAGCGCACCATCGGAAGGAGTGGCGACGCAGGGGCTGGTGAAGCACCCGCACAACGCGTCAAGCTGGCCACAGAGGTTTCCGTCGCCGCCGACGAGGTCTCGCACGGGCAGCAGCATGACCTTGAATTCGCCGGCGCCGTCGTGCCCCCCAACTAGAGCCGGAGGTCAACAGCAACTCCGGCAACAAGTGCGCTTCCGACGGAAAACCGGTTAGTCACCTCCATATATGTTTGTGCCTTTTTTCTTCCTGATCTTGGGAATTGATTTCGAGTGTCCTACATGTTATGCCATTTTTTTCATTCAGATTGGTACGAACACAGATGAGGCTCCGACCAGCACCGCTGCCGGATGTAGATCTTCGACCCGGCTGTGCGGCCAGAAGCGCCCCCTGGACCCGAGGAACCAGTAGAATCTCCGGCGGACCGCAACAGCGATCTCCCAGACGGAATCCTTGGGGATATCATCTCCCTTCTCCCCACCAAGGATGGCTGGTGCACACAAGTCCTCACATCTCGGTGGCGCATTCTGTGGTGCACCGCGCCTCTTAATCTCGATTGTCGTCAGCTATCTGTCGATGATGATTCTGAACTCCCCGGAGCCATCATCTCCTCCCACAGGGGATCCGTTCAACGCATCTACATCCCGGCATGCTACCTGCTAGACATACCCTGCATGGTGGCCGCCTGCCTGACATCTCGTCAGTTCATTAAACTCCAGCAGCTTGAGTTCTACCATTACAGCGATAGGTTTCCACCAAGAGCTGCATCTGTGCCCTCACCACCAATGCCCATCTCATGGTTTTCCTCCTCTCTCCACACCGTCACCTTGACCAGGTTCCATCTAGCAGACTATCTAGTACAAATGCTTTGACTGCCAGTGTTGAAAAAACTTGCGCTTGTGTTGGTTGATCTGTCGGTGGCCTCACTTCACAGCATCATCCACTCTAGTTGTCGTGCATTGCAGCGTTTGGTGCTTGTTTCTGCAATAGGAATCCACATCCCTTGTCTAAAAATAAAGTTGTCTCACCTTGTAAGCATTGGAATTCATTTTGAAGGATAGGAGCTCATCATCGAAGACGCCCCCTCACTTCAAAGGTTGCTCCTTAATTATTGTTATAAACCTTCACAAATAAATGTGGTATCTGCGCCTAAACTGGAGACCTTGGGTGCAATTAGTGATCCATTTGAATGGTCTGAGATGGTGTTTGCCTCCACACCTATTGAGGTATTGTATATTATTCACGTACACTTTTGTAATTTGCATTTTTCATTTGTGCTCATAAGTTAAGTATCATCTTGGAGTACACTTTCAGTGCTAATATTATGTTCTATGCTCAATGAAGCGCTTGTCCATCCTATCAGTGGTGGTGGATTCTGTCAAGACCTTATATATCACTATGTGGTGTTTTGATCTCAACATCATTATTGCCTTGCTGCAATGCTTTCCATGTCTGGAGAATTTGTATATGAAGGTGATGATTTCACGCACATTGAAAGCCCATATATAATGTACTATAATTAATCGTTCAGCTATCACTCTTTCAACATAATATTTTTTAGACATTAACTGTTTTCAATCTTCATCTCTATTTAGGCACTAACACATGGAAAAAAGGTATAACAAATCGATGGTTCAAAAAGCACAGGGATTTTCTCAGATCTCACGACATTCATTTGAAGACAGTAAGACTGGAAGGATATGCATCCAACAATGCAAACACTAGCTTTGTCACATTCTTCATGTCGAATGCGAGGGCACTATTGTCCGTGAGGATTAAGTTTTTCAATAAGAAATTTCTTACGGCTGCAGGTGTTGAACAACATAAAGATAAGTTTCATGTGGACCTAAGGGCTTCTGATCGTGCTCGGCTTCTATTTACAACAACTTGTCATCATGGACCAGTAGAATTTATGGCCGTTGATCTTGATTTCATGGATCAGACCGATCCATTTGATTGTGACTGCCGAAAACATTGGTTGAGTTAGATGTCATTGTCCTGTCCAATCATGGAGCGGCATCAACATGCCGTGGTACAAATTTTGTCCCATTTAGGGCAGGTTTGGGTATATGCTTCTCATAAACCGGAGCTTCTCACAACAAGCATGATGGTTTTTGGTCGGGAACGTCCCACCTTTGGGGACGAAACAATATCCATTGCCTCTTATTGCTTTCAAGTTTTTTCTCATATCAACATAGATCAACAAGAGTGTTGTGTGAATTTTTGTGATTTTTCGGGGTTCGTTTGGACATTTGTATGCATTAACTGAGTTTTCAATGCGTTTATGTGCATAATTCAAATTTGAAGTACATGCGCATGCTCCAGTGCATATAAATTCGTTGAAAAATCAAATCTTTGTCGTTGGGTGCATGCTTAGGTCCCATGCAAGAATTAGGAATGAATTTCAAACACCAGGGCACCGTTGATTGCCGGCAAAACAGTGAGATGCCTGGTTTTTAAATTCTAGTAAATCCAAAACTCGTCTGAAATTCGTGAAACTTGGTATGCTATCATGGAGCGGCATCAACATGCCGTGGTACAAATTTTGTCCCATTTAGGGCAGGTTTGGGTATATGCTTCTCATAAACCGGAGCTTCTCACAACAAGCATGATGGTTTTTGGTCGGGAACGTCCCACCTTTGGGGACGAAACAATATCCATTGCCTCTTATTGCTTTCAAGTTTTTTTCTCGTGTCAACATAGATCAACAAGAGTGTTGTGTGAATTTTTGTGATTTTTCGGGGTTCGTTTGGACATTTGTATGCATTAACTGAGTTTTCAATGCGTTTATGTGCATAATTCAAATTTGAAGTACATGCGCATGCTCCAGTGCATATAAATTCGTTGAAAAATCAAATCTTTGTCGTTGGGTGCATGCTTAGGTCCCATGCAAGAATTAGGAATGAATTTCAAACACCAGGGCACCGTTGATTGCCGGCAAAATAGTGAGATGCCTGGTTTTTAAATTCTAGTAAATCCAAAACTCGTCTGAAATTCGTGAAACTTGGTATGCTATCATGGAGCGGCATCAACATGCCATGGTACAAATTTTGTCCCATTTGGGGCAGGTTTGCGTATATGCTTCTCACAAACCGGAGCTTCTCACAACAAGCATGATGGTTTTCGGTAGGGAACGTCCCACCTTTGGGGATGAAACGATATCCATTCCCTCTTACTGCTTTCAAGTTTTTTTCTCGTGTCAACATAGAACAACAGGAGTGCTGTGTGAATTTTTGTGATTTTTCAGGGTTCGTTTGACATTTTTATGCATTAAGTGAGTTTTCAATGTATTTATGTGCATAATTCAAATTTGAACTACATGTGCATGCTCCAGTGCATATAAATTCGTTGAAAAATCAAATCTTTGTCGTTGGGTGCATGCTTAGGTCCCATGGAAGAAATGGGAATGAATTTCAAACACCATGGCACCGTTTATTGCCAGCAAAACAGTGAGATAACTGGTTTTTAAATTCTAGTAAATCCAAAACTTGTCTGAAATTCATGAAACTTGGCATGCTATCATGGAGCGGCATCAACATGCCGTGGTACAATATTTGTCCCATTTTGGGCAGGTTTGGCTATGTGCTTCTCACAAACCGGAGCTTCTCACAACAAGCATGATGGTTTTCGATAGGGAACGTCCCACCTTTGGGGACAAAACGATATCCATTGCCTCTTATCTCTTTCAAGTTTTTTTCTCGTGTCAACATAGAACAATAGGAGTGTTGTGTGAAGTTTTGTGATTTTTCGGGGTTCGTTTGGACATTTTTATGCATTAGGTGAGTTTTCAATGCATTTATGTGCATAATTCAAATTTGAACTACATGTGCATGCTCCAGTGCATATAAATTCTTTGAAAAATCAAATCTTTGTCGTTGGGTGCATACTTAGGTCCCATGCAAGAAATGGGAATGAATTTCAAACACCAGGGCACCGTTGATTGCCGGCAAAACAGTGAGATGCCTGGTTTTTAAATTCTAGAAATCCAAAACTCGTCTGAAATTCATGAAACTAGGCATGCTATCATGGAGTGGCATCAATATGCCGTGGTACAAATTTTGTCCCATTTGGGGCAGGTTTGGGTATATGCTTCTCATAAACCGGAGCTTCTCACAACAAGCATGATGGTTTTCGGTAGGGAACTTCCCACCTTTGGGGATGAAACGATATCCATTGCCTCTTATTGCTTTCAAGTTTTTTTCTCGTGTCAACATAGAACAACAGGAGTGTTTTGTGAATTTTTGTGATTTTTCGGGGTTTGTGTGGACATTTTTATGCATTAACTGAGTTTTCAATGCATTTATGTGCATAATTCAAATTTGAACTACATGCGCATGCTCCAGTGCATATAAATTCGTTGAAAAATCAAATCTTTGTCATTGGGTGCATGCTTAGGTCCCATGCAAGAAATGGGAATGAATTTCAAACAACATGGCACCGTTGATTGCCGGCAAAACAGTGAGATGCCTGGTTTTTAAATACTAGTAATTCCAAAACTCATCTGAAATTCATGAAACTTGGCATGCTATCATGGAGAGGCATCAATATGCCGTGGTACAAATTTTGTCCCATTTGGGGCAGGTTTGGGTATATGCTTCTCACAAACCGGAGCTTCTCACAACAAGCATGATGGTTTTCGGTAGGGAATGTCCCACCTGTGGGGACGAAACGATATCCATTGCCTCTTATTGCTTTCAATTATTTTCTTGTGTCAACATAGATGTGACGCCCCCGATTCGACTGTACACTAATCATACACGCAAATGTGTACGATCAAGATCAGAGACTCACGGGAAGATATCACAACACAACTCTAGACACAAATTAAAATAATACAGGCTTTATATTACAAGCCAGGGGCCTCGAAGGCTCAAATACATAGTTCGATACACAAGCGAGTCAGCGGGAGCCACAATATCTGAGTACGGACATAAGTTAAACAAGTTTTGCCATAAGAAGGCTAACACAAACATCAACGATCGAAGAGGCAAGGCCTCTTGCCTGGGACCTCCTAACTACTCCTGGTCGTCGGCGGTCTTCACGTGGTAGTATTCGTCGGTGGTGGCATCTGGCTCCAAGGATCCACCATCTGGTTGCAACAACCGGAAAGAAGGAAGAAAGGGGAAAAGGGGGTAGCAAAGCAACTGTGACTGCTCATCCAAAGTACTCGCAAGCATCAGATCTATACTAAGTATGCATTGGTATCAAAAGGAAGGGTTGTGTCTTTGGACTGAACTGCAGAATGCCAGAATAGAGGGGAAAGCCTAGCCTATCGAAGACTAGCATCTTCAAGGAGCTCCAAGCATCTTGCAGCATGTAGAAGAGTATAGAATAGCAGTTTAATTAACAAGCATGTTGTAACATTAATGCCTAGAGATCCTTCCTCGACTCCCTGCGTGAAAGCAATCCCGGAGCCACATATCTTAAGTATCCATTTCTAGTTGTATTAGATCAAGATATAAGTCTGAACGTCCATTACCGTGGACATGGTATTCGAATAAATATCTTCCCTGCAGGGGTGCACCACGTTTTCCAACACGCTCGATCACTCTGGCCGGACACACCTTTCTGGGGTCAATGCCGCTCGGAAGATCAACACGTCGTAGCCCTACCTAGGCTCAACAGAGAGGTCCCCGCCGGTCTACATCCTAAGCACTCCGGGGTCTGGGCCCATCGCCCGCTGCACTCCGGGTCGTTGTGCGCAAGGGGATACCAGCACCACCCATGAAGTGGATGGCACGATCCGGCCCGGCCACAATGCTGAACTGGACGTCTGACAAAGCTTCGGCTGATACTGCGACGTCGAGGCCCATAACTATTCTTGCGTGGTGGTTAGTGCGTAAAGGCCAAAGACCCTATTCAGAACAAATACCCAAACCTGTTAGTGCATTATCAATTAAAGTAGTGACGGCTGTCGGGACAAGTCCGGAGCTATCACCCCCTCTCGGGTGATACCGCTAAACAGCGAGATGCCACTGTCACATCGTACGGGTGCTCTCCGGCCCCGCCCGGCTTTCACAACGGTCTCTAGTAAAGTCAAGGTAACTGTGTGTCCAGACATCAAGGGGAAACCCCAAGGAATCGCCCCCGGTGGATTCCATTCAATGTAATCATCAAGGTGAACGTAAGAGGGACCACCCTCGAGGTTCACACTTGAGGTGTTGAACGACAGAGCCGTATCGGGAATGGTGAAAGAGGAAATCACCCTCGATGACCACGACCGAATAGCTACACTACAGAATTATCATCAGGAGTGCGTTATGAGGGATCACCCTTGGCACTCCATAGTAGCTTTGCAGAGTCGAACAACAAAAGGGGCGTGATGTGATGTGAGGTGTCGGGCTCTGGTCGTCGATCACGTTGATCGAGTCGTCGATGATGAAGCAGGGGCAACAAGGACAATGTGGAGGTCACTGATGGATCACTAACCAACCTATACTAAGCAGTTTAGGTTAAGCAGGTAGGTAACAATAGTAGATACAAAAGCAGGCTATGCATCAGAATAGGAGCAATCAATTACAATAGCAAAATCTAATGCAAGCATGAGATAATAGAATGGGCGATATCGGGATGATCAAAGGGGGGGCTTGCCTGGAAGCTCCGCTGAAACAGAAGAAGGGTCGTCGTCGACGTAGTCGATCACAGGGGCATCAGCAGCGGTCTCGGGGTCTAGCGGAGAGAAGAGGGGGAAGAAACAGTAAATACAATGCAAACAGGTGCAACACAGATGCATGACGGCGGTAACACGCAGGGCTAGGGGTGTTCTAACGCGGTGCTACATGATACCGGCGAAGGGGGATAACACCCGGAAAGTTTTCCCGGATTTAGGCATTTTCGGACAGATGAAACGGAGGGGGAAAGTTGCATGTTCGCTATGCTAGGGACGTGTGGCGGATGAACGGAGCGCGTATTCAGATTCGTCTCTTCGTTTTGAGCAACTTTCATGTATAAAACTTTTTCAACCAAGTTACCGATTAATTCTTATGAATTTTCAAAGATTTAAACAATTTCTGGATTAATTATTAATTCGAATTAAAAACAGAATAAACATTTGTCACCTAGCTCTACACTAGCCTGAGTGTATGACCAATGGGGTCCAGGAGTGGTACAGTCAGCAAAGTTGACCCAGTCAACATTTGACTGGTCAAAAGGTCAATAATGTTTGGGTCCCACTTGTCATTGGCTCATCCAGCTAACTGCAGTTTTAAATTAACTAATCTACTTCATTAGGTTAACTAAGATTAATTAATTAAGTTAATTAAATATTTAACTAATTAATTAATTTTTTTTTGTTAATATTATTTTTTAACCTTTTTTACAGAAAAGGGGCGTGGGGCCCCGTCGTCAGAGGCCCAGGGGCCTAGCGGGGCGGGTAGCTTAACGGGTGCGGGCGGGGCGAGCGGGGCTGCGGGCGCCTGGGCGTGGTTGCCCGCCCGAATGGCCATGGGAGAGAGGACGCGCCAGGTCGCTGGTGCGACGCCGGCCCGGAGGTGGCCGCGGGCAAGTGCGAGCGTGGGAGGGCGTGGTGGCGCGGTAGAGGAGGCGGCCACGATACAGGCGGGCGGCAGAGCGCCGGCGAGGCCGCGGAGGGGCGGATGGGCGCGGGCGAAGGTGGCTGCAGGTGGGCATGGGGAGCGGTAGCGGCGGCGGCGCATGCGTGCGGGGCGAGCCGAGCGCGGGCAGGGGCGGCGCAGCGCGACAGTAGCCGGAGGCGGCAGCAGTGCAAAGCAGCATCAGCAAGGAGCAGCAGCACGGCACACACGTACGCGTACAGGAGAACTCGGGTGTGCTCGGGAACGGCGGCTACGGCAACAAATCGAGGGGGCAAGGAGGGGGCATGGACGCGGCTCACTGCGAGGGAGGTCATGGACGTGCTCGGAACCACGGGGAGGCGCCGGTGGTGGAGATCGACGGCGATGGCGCCATGGCCGTGGCGGGGAAGACGACCAGATGGCGAAGTTGTGGAGGGCTTCAGCTCGAACTAGAGGTTGTAGGCGATGCAGACGAGGTCGACAGAGCTCTAGATCATATCCTCGCGGGTCGGGGATGGCTCCGGCCATGGGAACGGCGGTGGCGCGGCCATGGACGTGCTTGGGGCAGGGGAGATCTGTGGGGAGGGAGAGAGGGAAGGAGTGGGGGAGCCAGGGGGCAAGTGGGGAGGGGAGATGAGGAGAGTAAGGCGCCGCGGGGTGGGGCGTGGCCTTATCCCCTCGCTGGGGCGGCGTCGACGAGGTGGCTCGGTGGGAGCACACGCCATGTAGCGGTCTGAGACCGATGAACAGGAAGGAGATGGGGGGTTCATCCGGTGCGGGGAGCTGGGCTAGGCCCAGGGAAACAGGGGAGGGGGCCTTTTCTTTTCTTTTACTTTTTTTATAGTTTCCCGTTTTCTATCTAGTTTTATTTTATTTTATTTTTTTGTTTCGTAAGATATAACACTAGCCCCTAAATTAGTATTAATAATTAAGCCTCTGCCACAGATCATTTCTCACTTTAATAAAAATAGGTTTATATTTGTTTATTATTTAAAGGCATTTAATAATTGTTTTTAGTCCCTGTTCTATTCACAAAAGGGCATTTAAATAATTTCAAAAGTGTTGGGTCACCACCATAATTAGTTATGGTATATTTGCCACACTTTGAACATTTTATTTTGCTTGTTTGATAAATTTGAATTTTGGACTTTTATTTTAGATTTGAATTTGGATTGTGACTTGGATCAACCGAGGATTAGCAACAGTGATGCTGATGACATGGCACCATTAACATGGGATTACTGTAGCTTAATTATCCGGGCGTCACAATTCTCCTCCACTACAAGAAATCTCGTCCCGAGATTTAGGAGGTAGAAGGAAACAAAATTGGGGTATTCATCATGAAGACGATCCTCGAGTTTCCAAATGGCATCATCTTCAGAATGATTTGACCACTAAACTTTAAGAAATTTGATAGTCCCCTGACGGGTGCGACGTTCAGCTTGACAAAGAACGCAGATCGGATGCTCTCTGTAAGTGAGATCATCTTGCAGGGGTTGAGCTTTAGAAGCCTTGGGATTGTTGCATAAGACTTGCGACTCGGGGCATCGGCCATGACATTAGCCTTGCCAGGGATATAATAAATACCGTAGTCATAGTTTGTAATTGTTTCCATACATAGTTGCTGACTGAGATCCAGATCTAGCTGAGTAAACAATTACTTCAGACTTCGACGGTCGGTGAAGATCTAGCAACGAGTACCAAAAAGGAAATGCAGCCACAACTTCAGTGCAAACTTAACTACAACAGGTTCACGGTCATGGACTGGGTAGTTCTTTTGGAAGTCATCTTGAAATTCACAAACCACTGGAGCGTTTTCGGTTCTCACAAGAGGAGAAGCATTTCACGCATTCAAGGAATAAATATGTGCTTTGGCATTTCGAACAAGATGAGCATGGTAGCATACTATCTCACTTGAAGGATGTAGTAGATGGGTGGTCTTAATGGCGTAATTGATAGAAGTGGTATGGGTTTTCAACCATTCCATTCCCAGAATGAGGTCAATATTGGAAGACTTCAAAACAATGGGGGAAACATGGAATTCCAATCCTCCAAGTGCAACAGGGACATTGTGACTAACCATGGTGGTTCGACATTGGCCCACGGAATACAACTTGGAATTCTGGCCAAGTGATGGCGGTTACAACAGGCAAGGAACGCCTATGGCTGTCCCACCATTGAGCGGCGGGACCTTTCAGCTAGTAAGTCGCGAAGGTGACATAGTTGGTAGGGGCTACATCAGTAGACTCCAACTCGAAAGTGATGTCACGGAGTCAGTCATCAGTATTAAGAGGGTGAGTTGAGCCGCGGTACATGGTTGGGTTGAGATGTACAAAGTCTTGCAGTGTCACTGGGGTTGGTTGCTGATTCATATTGGGGCATGGGAACTGAGCTATCACTCGTACCAGGAACTGGCGATTCAACATCAAACTGTTGTATCATTCCGGCCATGTATTCGGGAGCTGGCGGATTGTCGCCACCACGGCCATAACTAGCAGGTCTAATCACCCTGCTTAAAAGCAACAGGGGTAGTTTAGCAAGGGGTGAAGCAAGTGTATGGAGTCATTCATGATGTAATCAGAACAATGAGGAAAGGTGCAGTATGTACCAAGTAGTAGTCAATAAAGACATACTGATACATATATAAAGCCAATTACACGTGTTCATAAGAGTTCGGATAAGAGAAACATCGCAGACATACTAGGCGGCACGTATGCACGCGATGGAGGGATTCAACAACGGACATAGCAAAGGCTACATCAACGTCAGGGAAACCTCTAGAACGAGGGATTTGAAAGTGACGACGCAGGGTGTCCTCGATAAGAGGATCCTGAGGTCAGTGAACATTGTGAAGCAGATCTTGGCCCTCAATTCGAGAAAGGGTAACAAAAACCTCCAGGTGGATGTGATCACGAGAACCGAATGTTTGAGTTAGTAAAATCATTTATCCCGAATAGAGGAGAGATCAGAGTCCCAGAGTATAGACGAGGAGTAAAAGATCCTAATACCACCCAATTGCGACGTGGGCCTGTAAGCTACACAGCCATGTTAGTAAACCAGTTTTTCAAAGACTAGACTCAACTTCGGCCAAGGAGTTGGAAAGGGGGTTCCTACAGGCAGTCGGCTCTGATACCAATTTGTGACGCCCCCGATTCGACCGTACACTAATCATACATGCAAATGTGTACGATCAAGATCAGGGACTCACTGGAAGATATCACAACACAACTCTAGACACAAATTAAAATAATACAAGATTTATATTACAAGCCAGGGGCCTCGAAGGCTCGAATACATAGCTCGATACACAAGCGAGTCAGCGGAAGCAACAATATCTGAGTACAGACATAAGTTAAACAAGTTTCGCCATAAGAAGGCTAACACAAACATCAACGATCGAAGAGGCAAGGCCTCCTGCCTGGGACCTCCTAACTACTCCTAGTCGTCGGCGGTCTTCACGTGGTAGTATTCGTCGGCGGTGGCATCTGGCTCCAAGGATCCACCATCTGGTTGCAACAACCGGAAAGAAGGAAGAAAGGGGAAAAGGGGTAGCAAAGCAACCGTGAGTACTCATCCAAAGTACTCGCAAGCATCAGATCTATACTCAGTATGCATTGGTATCAAAAGGAAGGGTTGTGTCTATGGACTGAACTGCAGAATGCCAGAATAGAGGGAAAGCCTAGCCTATCGAAGACTAGCATCTTCAAGCAGCTCCAAGCATCTTGCAGCATGTAGAAGAGTATAGAATAGCAGTTTAATTAACAAGCATGTTGTAACATTAATGCCGAGAGATCCTTCCTCGACTCCCTGCGAGAAAGCAATCCCGGAGCCACATATCTTAAGTATCCATTTCTAGTTGTATTAGATCAAGATATAAGTATGAACGTCCATTACCGTGGACACGGTATTCGAATAAATATCTTCCCT
Organism: Triticum aestivum; assembly: GCF_018294505.1. Taxonomy (NCBI): domain Eukaryota; kingdom Viridiplantae; phylum Streptophyta; class Magnoliopsida; order Poales; family Poaceae; genus Triticum; species Triticum aestivum. The sequence continues at coordinate 123,719,100 of NC_057802.1, read as the reverse complement.
GCAGGGGTGCACCACGTTTTCCAACACGCTCAACCACTCTGGCCGGACACACCTTTCTGGGGTCAATGCCCGGCCTCGGAAGATCAACACGTCGTAGCCCTACCTAGGCTCAGCAGAGAGGTCCCCGCCGGTCTACATCCTAAGCACTCCGGGGTCTGGGCCCATCGCCCATTGCACTCCGGGTCGTTGTGCGCAAGGGGATACCAGCACCACCCGTGAAGTGGATGGCACGATCCGGCCCAGCCACAATGCTGAACTGGACGTCTGACAAAGCTTCGGCTGATACTGCGACGTCGAGGCCCATAACTATTCTCGCGTGGTGGTTAGTGCGTAAAGGCCAAAGGCCAATTCAGAACAAATACCCAAACCTGTTAGTGCATTATCAATTAAAGTAGTGACGGCTGTCGGGACAAGTCCGGAGCTATCACCCCCTCCCGGGTGATACCGCTAAACAGCTAGACGCCACTGTCACATCGCACGGGTGCTCTCCGGGCCCGCCCGGCTTTCACAACGGTGTCCAGTAAAGTCAAGGTAACTGTGTGTCCAGACATCAAGGGGAAACCCCGAGGAATCGCCCCGGTGGATTCCATTCAATGTAATCATCAAGGTGAACAAAAGAGGGACCACCCTCGAGGTTCACACTTGAGGTGTTGAACGACAGAGCCGTATCGGGAATGGTGAAAGAGGAAATCACCCTCGATGACCATGACCGAATAGCTACACTACAGAATTATAATCAGGAGTGCGTTATGAGGGATCACCCTCGGCACTCGATAGTAGCTCTGCAGAGTCGACCAACAAAAGGGGCGTGATGTGATGTGAGGTGTCGGGCTCTGGTCATCGATCACGTTGATCGAGTCATCGCTGATGAAGCAGGGGCAACAAGGACAAGGTGGAGGTCACTGATGGATCACTAACCAACCTATACTAAGCAGTTTAGGATAAGCAGGTAGGTAACAATAGTAGATACAAAAGCAGGCTATGCATCAGAATAGGAGCAATCAATTACAATAGCAAAATCTAATGCAAACATGAGATAATAGAATGGGCGATATCGGGATGATCAAAGGGGGGGCTTGCCTGGAAGCTCCGCTGAAACGGAAGAAGGGTCGTCGTCGATGTAGTCGATCACAGGGGCATCAGCACTGGTCTCGGGGTCTAGCGGAGAGAAGAGGGGGAAGAAACAGTAAATAGAATGCAAACAGGTGCAACACAGATGCATGACGGCGGTAACACGCAGGGCTAGGGGTGTTCTAACGCGGTGCTACACGATACCGGCGAAGGGGGATAACATCCGGAAAGTTTTCTCGGAGTTAGGCAATTTCGGACAGATGAAACGGAGGTGGAAAGTTGCATGTTCGCTATGCTAGGGACGTGTGGCGGACAAACGGAGCACGTATTCAGATCCGTCTAGTCGTTCTGAGCAACTTTCATGTATAAAAGTTTTTCAACCGAGTTACGGATTAATTCCTATGAATTTTCAAAGATTTAAACAATTTCTGGATTAATTATTAATTCGAATTAAAAACAGAATAAACATTTGTCACCTAGCTCTACACTAGCCTGAGTGTATGACCAATGGGGTCCAGGAGTGGTACAGTCAGCAGAGTTGACCCAGTCAACATTTGACTGGTCAAAAGGTCAATAGTGTTTGGGTCCCACTTGTCATTGGCACATCCAGCTAACTGTAGTTTTAAATTAACTAATCTACTTCACTAAGTTAACTAAGATTAATTAATTAAGTTAATCAAATATTTAACTAATTAATTAATTATTATTTGTTAATATGATTTTTAACCTTTTTTGCAGAAAAGGGGTGTGGGGCCCCGTCGTCAGAGGCCCAGGGGCCTAGCGGGGCGGGTGGCTTAACGGGTGCGGCCGGAGCGAGCGGGGCTGCGGGCGCCTGGGCGTGGTTGCCCGCCCGAACGGCCATGGGAGAGAGGACGCGCGAGGTCGCCAGTGCGACGCCGGCGCCGGAGGTGGCCGCGGGCAAGTGCGAGCGTGGGAGGGCGTGGTGGCGCGGCAGAGGAGGCGGCCGCAGTACACGCGGGCCGCAAAGCGCCGGCGAGGCAGCGGAGGGGCGGATGGGCGCGGGCGAAGGTGGCTGCAGGTGGGGAGCGGTAGCGGCGGCGGGGCATGCGTGCGGGGCGAGCCGAGCGCGGGCAAGGGCGGCGCAGCGCGACAGTAGCCGGAGGCGGCAGCAGTGCAAAGCAGCATCGGCAAGGAGCAGCAACGCGACACACACGTACGCGTACAGGAGAACTCGGGTGTGCTCGGGAACGACGGCTACGGCAACAAATCGAGGGGGCAAGGAGGCGGCATGGACGCGGCTCACTGCGAGGGAGGTCGTGGACGTGCTCGGAACCACGGGGAGGCGCTGGTGGTGGAGATCGACGGCGATGGCGCCATGGCCGTGGCGGGGAAGACGACCAGATGGCGAGGTTGTGGAGGGCTTCAGCTCGAACTGGAGGTTGTAGGCGATGCAGACGAGGTCGACGGAGCTCTAGATCATATCCTCGCGGGTCGGGGATGGCTCCGGCCATGGGAACGGCGGTGGCGCGGCCATGCCCGTGCTTGGGGCTGGGGAGATCTGTGGAGAGGGAGAGAGGGAAGGAGTGGGGGAGCCAGGGGGCAAGTGGGGAGGGGAGATGAGGAGAGCGAGGCGCCGCGGGGTGGGGCGTGGCCTTATCCCCTCGCTGGGGCGGCGTCGACGAGGTGGCTCGGTGGGAGCACACGCCATGTAGCGGTCTGAGACCGATGAACAGGAAGGAGATGGGGGGTTCATCCGGTGCGGGGAGCTGGGCTAGGCCCAGGGAAACAGGGGAGGGGGCCTTTTCTTTTCTTTTACTTTTTTATAGTTTCCCGTTTTCTATCTAGTTTTATTTTATTTCATTTTTTTGTTTCGTAAGATATAACACTAGCCCCTCAATTAGTATTAATAATTAAGCCTCTGCCACAGACAATTTCTCACTTTAATAAAAATAGGTTTATATTTGTTTATTATTTAAAGGCATTTAATAATTGTTTTTAGTCCCTGTTCTATTCACAAAAGGGCATTTAAATAATTTCAAAAGTGTTGGGTCACCACCATAATTAGTTTTGGTATATTTGGCACACTTTGAACATTTCATTTTGCTTGTTTGATAAATTTGAATTTTGGACTTCTATTTTAGATTTGAATTTGGATTGTGACTTTGATCAACCGAGGATTAGCAACAGTGATGCTCATGACATGGCACCATTAACATGGGATTACCGTAGCTTAATTATCCGGCGTCACAATAGAACAACAGGAGTGTTGTGTGAATTTTTGTGATTTTTCGGGGTTCGTTTGGACATTTTTATGCATTAACTGAGTTTTCAATGCATTTATGGGCATAATTCAATTTTGAACTACATGCGCATGCTCCAGTGCATATAAATTCGTTTAAAAATCAAATCTTTGTCGTTGGGTGCATGCTTAGGTCCCATGCAAGAAATGGGAATGAATTTCAAAAACCATGGCACCGTTGATTACCGGCAAAACAGTGAGATGCCTGGTTTTAAATTCTAGTAAATCCAAAACTCATCTGAAATTCATGAAACTTGCCATGCTATCATGGAGAGGCATCTATATGCCGTGGTACAAATTTTGTCCCATTTGGGGCAGGTTTGGGTATATGCTTCTCACAAACCGGAGCTTCTCACAACAAGCATGATGGTTTTCGGTAGGGAACGTCCCACCTTTGGGGACGAAACGATATCCATTGCCTCTTATTGCTTTCTAGTTTTTTTCTCGTGTCAACATAGAACAACAGGAGTGTTGTGTGAATTTTTGTGATTTTTCGGGGTTCGTTTGGACATTTTTATGCATTAGGTGAGTTTTCAATGCATTTATGTGCATAATTCAAATTTGAACTACAAGCGCATGCTCCAGTGCATGTAAATTTATTGAAAAATCAAATCTTTGTCGTTGGGTGCATGCTTAGGTCCCATGCAAGAAATGGGAATGAATTTCAAACACCAGGGCACCGTTGATTGCCGGCAAAACTGTGAGATGCCTGGTTTTTAAATTCTAGTAAATCCAAAACTCGTGTGAAATTCATGAAACTTCGCATGCTATCATGGAGCGGCATCAACATGTCGTGGTACAAATTTTGTCCCATTTGGGGCAGGTTTGGGTATATGCTTCTCATAAACCGGAGCTTCTCGCAACAAGCATGATGGTTTTCGGTAGGGAACGTCCCACCTTTGGTGACGAAACGATATCCATTGCCTCTTATTGCTTTCAAGTATTTTTCTCGTGTCAACATAGAAAAACAGGAGTGTTGTGTGAATTTTTGTGATTTTTCGGGATTCGTTTGGACATTTTTATGCATTAACTAAGTTTTCAATGCATTTATGTGCATAATTCAAATTTTAACTACATGCGCATGCTCGAGTGCATATAAATTCGTTGAAACATCAAACATTTGTCGTTGGGTGCATACTTAGGTCCCATGCAAGAAATGGGAATAAATTTCAAACACCAGGGCACCGTTGATTGCCGGCAAAACAGTGAGATACCTGGTTTTTAAATTCTAGTAAATCCATAACTCGTCTGAAATTCATGAAACTTGGCATGCTATCATGGAGCGGCATCAACATGCCGTGGTAGAAATTTTGTCCCATTTGGGGCAGGTTTGGGTATATGCTTCTCACAAACCGGAGCTTCTCACAACAAGCATGATGGTTTTCGGTAGGGAACGTCCCACCTTTGGGGACGAAACGATATCCATTGCCTCTTATTGCTTTCATGTTTTTTTCTCGTGTCAACATAGAACAACAGGAGTGTTGTGTGAATTTTTTGTGATTTTTCGGGGTTCGTTTGGACATTTTTATGCATTAAGTGAGTTTTCAATGCATTTATGTGCATAATTCAAATTTGAACTACATGCGCATGCTCCAGTGCATATAAATTCGTTGAAAAATCAAATCTTTGTCGTTGGGTGCATGCTTAGGTCCCATGCAAGAAATGGGAATGAATTTCAAACACCATGGCACCGTTGATTGCTGGCAAAACAGTGAGATGCCTGGTTTTTAAATTCTAGTAAATCCAAAACTCGTGTGAAATTCATGAAACTTGGCATGCTATCATGGAGCGGCATCAACATGCCGTGGTACAAATTTTGTCCCATTTGGGGCAGGTTATATGCTTCTCATAAACCGGAGCTTCTCGCAACAAGCATGATGGTTTTCGGTAGGGAGCGTCCCACCTTTGGTGACGAAACGATATCCATTGCCTCTTATTGCTTTCAAGTATTTTTCTCGTGTCAACATAGAACAACAGGAGTGTTGTGTGAATTTTTGTGATTTATCGGGATTCGTTTGGACATTTTTATGCATTAACTAAGTTATCAATGCATTTATGTGCATAATTCAAATTTTAACTACATGCGCATGCTCGAGTGCATATAAATTCGTTGAAACATCAAACATTTGTCATTGGGTGCATACTTAGGTCCCATGCAAGAAATGGGAATGAATTTCAAACACCAGGGCACCGTTGATTGCCGGCAAAACAGTGAGATACCTGGTTTTTAAATTCTAGTAAATCCATAACTCGTCTGAAATTCATGAAACTTGGCATGCTTTCATGGAGCGGCATCAACATGCCGTGGTAGAAATTTTGTCCCATTTGGGGCAGGTTTGGGTATATGCTTCTCACAAATCGGAGCTTCTCACAACAAGCATGATGGTTTTCGGTAGGGAACGTCCCACCTTTGGGGACGAAACGATATCCATTGCCTCTTATTGCTTTCAAGTTTTTTTCTCGTGTCAACATAGAACAACAGGAGTGTTGTGTGAATTTTTGTGATTTTTCGGGGTTCGTTTGGACATTTTTATGCATTAACTGAGTTTTCAATGCATTTATGTGCATAATTCAAATTTGAACTACATGCGCATGCTCCAGTGCATATAAATTCGTTGAAAAATCAAATCTTTGTCCTTGGGTGCATGCTTAGGTCCCATGCAAGAAATGGAAATGAATTTCAAACACCATGGCACCGTTGATTGCCGGCAAAACAGTGAGATGCCTGGTTTTTAAATTCTAGTAAATCCAAAACTCGTATGAAATTCATGAAACTTGGCATGCTATCATGGAGCGGCATCAACATGCCATGGTACAAATTTTGTCCCATTTGGGGCAGGTTTGGGTATATGCTTCTCACAAACCGGAGCTTCTCACAACAAGCATGATGGTTTCGGTAGGGAACGTCCCACCTTTGGGGACGAAACGATATCCATTGCCTCTTACTGCTTTCAAGTTTTTTTCTCGTGTCAACATAGAACAACAGGAGTGTTGTGTGAATTTTTGTGATTTTTCGGGATTCGTTTGGACATTTTTATGCATTAACTAAGTTTTCAATGCATTTATGTGCATAATTCAAATTTTAACAACATGCGCATGCTCGAGTGCATATAAATTCGTTGAAACATCAAACATTTGTCGTTGGGTGCATACTTAGGTCCCATGCAAGAAATGGGAATGAATTTCAAACACCAGGGCACCGTTGATTGCCGGCAAAACATTGAGATGCCTGGTTTTTAAATTCTAGTAAATCCATAACTCGTCTGAAATTCATGAAACTTGGCATGCTATCATGGAGCGGCATCAACATGCCGTGGTAGAAATTTTGTCCCATTTGGGGCAGGTTTGGGTATATGCTTCTCACAAATCGGAGCTTCTCACAACAAGCATGATGGTTTTCGGTAGGGAACGTCCCACCTTTGGGGACGAAACGATATCCATTGCCTCTTATTGCTTTCAAGTTTTTTTCTCGTGTCAACATAGAACAACAGGAGTGTTGTGTGAATTTTTGTGATTTTTGGGGTTCGTTTGGACATTTTTATGCATTAACTGAGTTTTCAATGCATTTATGTGCATAATTCAAATTTGAACTACATGCGCATGCTCCAGTGCATATAAATTCGTTGAAAAATCAAATCTTTGTCGTTGGGTGCATGCTTAGGTCCCATGCAAGAAATGGGAATGAATTTCAAACACCATGGCACCGTTGATTGCCGGCAAAACAGTGAGATGCCCGGTTTTTAAATTCTAGTAAATCCATAACTCGTCTGAAATTCATGAAACTTGGCATGCTATCATGGAGCGGCATCAACATGCCGTGGTAGAAATTTTGTCCCATATGCTTCTCACAAATCGGAGCTTCTCACAACAAGCATGATGGTTTTCAGTAGGGAACGTCCCACCTTTGGGGACGAAACGATATCCATTGCCTCTTACTGCTTTCAAGTTTTTTTCTCGTGTCAACATAGAACAACAGGAGTGTTGTGTGAATTTTTGTGCTTTTTTGGGGTTCGTTTGGACATTTTTATGCATTAACTGAGTTTTCAATGCATTTATGTGCATAATTCAATTTTGAACTACATGCGCATGCTCCAGTGCATATAAATTCGTTTAAAAATCAAATCTTTGTCGTTGGGTGCATGCTTAGGTCCCATGCAAGAAATGGGAATGAATTTCAAACACCATGGCACCGTTGATT